>NC_041218.1:84284902-84287427 GCF_002837175.3 Physeter macrocephalus
GCTGCTTCCCACTAGCTATCCACCCTACGTTTTGTAGTGTATATATGTCCATGCCATTCTCTCACTTCGTCACAGCTTACCCTTCCCCCTCCCCATATCCTCAAGTCCATGCTCTAGTAGGTCTGTGTTTTATTCTCGTCCTACCCCTAGTCTCTCCAGGACATTTTTTTTTCCCCTTAGATTCCATATATATGTGTTAGCACGCGGTATTTGTTTTTCTCCTTCTGACTTACTTCACTCTGTATGAGGTGGCTAGACCTGGAGTCTGTTGGATTTATTAGTATCCTCTTCTTTAGATGTTCCTAATTCTACTGAAAGAACTGCTTAGCTACTCAGCTTCTCACTTTTACCTTTCAGAATAAAAATTTGCCTTAAGGAGAGGGGAAAAATTCTTAACTTATTCTTACTTTCTCTTCTTTGGTATTTGGCCTTGAAATTCTAGTTCTCCAATGACTCAATAAGATATTTCAATTATAAGACAGGTGTGAAACACCCAGGTACTTTTGTCCTAAATTTATATTTTAAATTTCTGATTTTTTCAATTGTCAATATAATATAAAAGAACTGATATGGTTGAATAAGTTAGAGAGTATGAGGAAAGAAAATATATTTCAATTAATTAGAAAAATTAATAAAAATAAAAGGCAATATGTTTTGCAATCTTTTGAATTTTTAAGTTAATTTGCTTTCTGATAAATTTGCCAGTCTATACAACTTATAACCTATATAATTATATTTCAGTTGCCTTTACTCTAGATATTCACATTTTGATCAATTTAGTACTAGAAAATGTATTTCATAACCCATTCAAACCAAATATATACTAAATAAATATCCATCTTAAAATGGATATTTATACAAGAAATCTATATTGGAGTTTAAAAAAATACATATATGAAGCAAATAAATACAGAATAAATATATAGATCCTTTAAAATATTTATTCCATATCACAAACATAAAAGTCATTATTATTTGCTTATTATTTATATATTATTATGGTAGTGTTAGAACATGGTCCCACATTTTTTGATATTTCCCCCATGGAGAGGTGGATTCTAACTTTTCCTTGTGTGTCTGTCTATGCTTGTGACTACTTCATCCACAAGAATATAACAGAAGTTAATTCTGTGTGACTTTCCAAGTTAGGTAATAAAAGACTAAATGGTTTTCACCTTTTGCTGGAACACTCACTCTTAGAAACATGTCATCATATAAGAAGTCTGACTACACTAAAAATTCCATGAAATGAGTAAGCCAAACCAAATGAAGAAGGCTGTGTAGCTGTTTGGTTCCATAATTTCAGCTCAGCCTATGCATTGACTCCTTTCAGCCCAGGTGCCAGACATATGAGTGAAGAAGCCTCCATATCATTCCAATCTCATCATTTGAGTTACTCCCAGTTGTTCTGGCCTTTCCAGCTGAGATTTGAAATATTGTGATTCAGAGGCAAGCTATCCTCATCCTGCTCTGTTTTAAATCTTGACCCATAATACCACAAGCAAAATAAAATGATTGTGTTTTGCTATTAAGATTTGGTGACTTGTTATTTTAAAAAGTAGAAAACCAGAACATAATTTGGGAGTGGAACCAAAAATCTGGGAAGTTTCATAAAAAAATCTATGACATTCTGGTTTGGGGACCAAATATATGAAAGCCTGCCAGTCCTTGAAGAGCTTGTCTATGAAAGATTGAAGGAAACTGAGGAAAATGTTACTGGAAGCTCTAGAAAAATGAATTTTTATCTTTGACAGTCTTTCTAGCCTGCAAAAGGATCTCAAAGTAAGAAAGACCTCAAGAAAAAGATCAAATCTGGAATGCTGCCAAAAAAACACGGCCTCAGGGTGTAAATGAAGGCAAAGTTTGAGAGAAAAATTCTTGGTTGAGGTCTCAGAGGGATTTAAATTGCTTTCTCATAGATGTTTCAGAAAGACATAAGGCTTTCTAAGGATCTTATGCTTAGGCCTTGCAGATACTGTTAGATAGTAAGAGTTGTAAGACTCTTTAGGGCTTTCCATATAGCAGTCTAAAAGTTGTGGAACCTAAAGTAGTGAAAGGCTTAAGTGGAAGATATTTGTAGCGGTGACTTTTGTCTAAGGAATTGAATTACAAAGTATGCATTAAAGAGATAATGTTTTTAAAGGAATTATACCAGTTTGCACTGAAGGGGATAAATATGATACAAAAGGAAAAGTGTTCATTATATGCTTACACTACTGTGAGCAACAAACTCAAATGTGAACATGAACAAAGTAGAGCCACATGCTGCAGAGAATTATTTTCAGGAAAGAAGACTAAGCCCTAATTAAGTAACTGGCTTGTGGGTGTGCCTGGTTTATAAAACTGCTATGGACAAATAACTGTTGTGTACCTTCTCTTTTCCTCTATTTTTTTTGTGTGTGTGTGCGGTACGCGGGCCTCTCACTGTTGTGGCCTCTCCCGTTGCGGAGCACAGGCTCTGGACGCGCAGGCTCAGCGGCCATGGCTCACGGGCCCAGCCGCCCCGTGGCATGTGGGATCTTTCC
>NC_041218.1:84287443-84333058 GCF_002837175.3 Physeter macrocephalus
GACCGGGGCACGAACCCGTGTCCCCTGCATCGGCAGGCGGACTCTCAACCACTGCACCACCAGGGAAGCCCTTCCTCTATTTTTTGAGATATAATTTATGTATAACATTATATTAGTTTCAAATGTAAAAAATAATGATTTTATATGTATATATTACAAAATGATCAACACAATAAGTCTAGATAACATTCATCATCAAACATAGTTACATTTTTTTTTTCTTGTGATGATGACTTTTAAGATCTACTTTAAGATTTAGTTTTGAAAATAATGTCTGTTGAGGTGATTTAATTATGATGGTTAATTTTATGTGTCAGCTTAGGGATGCCCACATAGCTAGTAAAACATTATTTTTGAGTGTGTCTGTGAGGGTGTCTCTGGAAGACATTGGCATCCAAATTAGTAGACTGAGTAAAGAAAGTGCCTTCACCAAAGCCCTTGGGGATGATCTAATGTGTTGAGGGTCTGCATAGAACAAAAAGATGGAGGAAGGATTTTAGCTGAGATATCCATCTCCCCCTACCTTTGGACATCAATACTCCTGGTTCTTGGGCTTTTGGACTCAGACCAGGACTTTCCACTATTGGCCCCACAATTCTCTGACATTCAGACTTGTACTGGATTACAGGCATACCTCAGAAATATTGCAGGTTTGATTCCAGACCACTGCAATAAAGCGAATGTGGCAACAAAGCAAGTCACACAGATTTTCTGGTTTCCCAGTACATATAAAAGTTATTTTCCACTATACTGTATTCTAGTAAGTGTGCAAAAGCATTATGTTTAAAAAATCATGAATATACCTTAATTTAAAAATAATGCTGTTGGAAAATTGGTGCCAATAGACTTGCTTGATGGAGGGTTGCCACAACCTTTAATATATAAAAAACGTAATACTTGCAAAGCACAGTAAAGTGAAGTGCAATAAAAAGAGGTATGCCTGTCCACCACTGGCTTTTCTGGTTCTCTAGTTTACAGGTGGCAGATTGTGGGACTCCTCAGCTTCCATAACTGTATGAGCCAATTACAAAGTCGATATACATAGATCTCCTATTGGTTCTGTTTCTCTGGAGAACCCTGGCTAATACACCTATGCTGTCTCACCAAAGAATATTGGATGTGGTAGTAATGATAGGAGGCAGGGGCTGATCAAGATGAACTGTAACTAAAGAATTACAACTTAGGAACTTCACCCGTATTTGTATCTGATTTAAATGATGGCATTCATGACCATGGTCTTGATCTTATATGGCCATTGGATAAAATTTTTGGAAGGTCTTGGAAGGAAATTAGTGCATTTGCTTATGGGAGGTATATAAATAATTTATGGTAAAAGGCATACTGGCATAAGTTTAAAAGATGAGAGCAAATTCTTTGACATTTCTTCCATAAAGAAATTGAATCTTGAATGGGCTATGACTGCTTTAGCCAAAAGAGTATGATAGAAGTAATACTATTGACTTTTGAGGTTGTTACAAAAGATCAGGCACCTTGTTTCCTAGATAACTCACTCTTGGAGTCCTGAGTCACCCGGATTATTTGCATATAGAGAGAATACTATCTGCATTAACTTCTAATTAACCTCCAGGCCTAATGTCAAGATTTTATGATTTTCATATTAAATCAATATATAATGATATATTATCATCTAGCTATTTGCCTTAAAATTCTAGTAATTATCATATTCCCTATCAGTTGATACAGGTTTATGGCTGGCTAATTCTTAACAATGTAAAAACAAAACAAAAATAGGATGTCATGTACATTAACTTGAGAATATATTTTTAAATGGTTATTATTCTTGTTTCTGGAAGTAGGTAAGAGGCTAAAGTGTTGGTAGATAAGAAAGGAGAAACGTTAAATAAAGGCAAAAAAGAGCCTAGACCAAATATGAATTTCAAGGATATAAGCTCCTGTGGTTTCCATTTAGAGGTAGAGGATACAAGAGAATATATGATGAATACGCCAAGATTACTACTAAATGGTTGATTGTCTTACTAATTTACCCTTATTTTGTCCAAAGTTTAATTTGCCCAGATTTAGGTATAGATAAGTCATAAAGTAAGAGCCTATTGTTTATCTACTCAATTATCCTTTTGAGTTTTTGTTTGGACTTCATTTATTTTAGGAACCACTTTATACATTTTCGTTCATGGCTCCTGATACATTGAACTTTAAGTAATTCTTTGTGCTGAAAGTAATAGGGACTTTAATTTTCCATAGATTTCAATGCATCATGTTAAAAATTTATTAAATGAATTTTTAAAACAAGTGCTTTGACTTTACAGGACCATGCTATTTGCGGACTAACATTGAGTTGCTATAGGAAGTTTTAACTTCCTTAAGGTTACTCAATTTTATTGAATCAAGATCTTCTAAATTGTTTGCTCAGTCTTACTCACCATATACCAGATGTAGAACCTAGCAGTTTCCCATAGGTCCATGAGGTCATTTATGAAAGGAAACTATTGTTTACAAATTCATCATTGGAGTCTTTTGGTACTATATATTTCAACACAGCTTTCTAAATTTAGTATAAAGGAAAATGATGTCATGTCAATTTACTCCTATTGGAAATTCCTAAAATGAAGTTATTTTCATTTTCATGGAGCATGAAAGATTGACTTTCAACATCTGTGTTCTTTGGAGATTATTGTAATGCAGATAATCATTAAAGTACCATTTACCTACACTCTGACTACATTTGTAAGTATAAAGTGTCAACTAGATCTTCTTGAATTTCTGATTTAGAAGGGCACAAATACAGTTTTCAGAATAAGTGAGAGTTATATAAATAGATTCAGAAACCCTATAATCTATCCCAATTTATTCTTAAGTGCACATGAAATACAGTAAAGCGAACATTCTAAGAAAAATTTAATTCACAGGAGACTAACTTTATAAGTCCCAAGACTATTAAAATAATTATAGCTAAAATAATTTGTTAATAAATACACAATATAAAAAGAGGTAAATTGTGACATCAAAACGTAAAAGGGGATGGGTGTAAAGGGGTAGAGTTTTTGTGTGACCGAAGTTAAGTTGTTATTCATGTAAAATTGACCGTTGTATCTATAAAATGCTTTTTGTAAGCCTCATGATAATCACCAAACTAAAATCTATAGTAGATTCACAAAAGATAAAGAGAAGGGAATCAAATCATGTCACTACAGAAAATCATCAATTCACAAAGGAAGGCAAATGAGAGGAAGAAAGAAAAAAGTATAAAACAATCGGAAAACAATAAGATAGAATTAGTAAGTCTTTAAATATAAATAATTACTCTAAATGTAAATGGATTGAATTCTCCAATCAAAGGTATAGAGTGCCTGGATGAATTAAAAAAAAAAAAAAAAGACCCAACTATATTCTACCTACAGGAGAATTACTTCAGCCTAAAGACACACATAGGCTCAAAGTGAGGCGACAGAAAAAGATATTCCATGCAATGGAAACAAAAATAGTGCAGGGGGAGCTATACTTACATTAGACAAAATAGACTCTAAGCCAAAAATAGTAACAAGAGACAACGGTTATTATATGATGATCAATTTATCAAGAAGATATAATAATCATAAGTATATATGCACCCAACATCAGAGCACCTAAATTTATTAAGAAAATACTAACAGATCTGAAGGGAGATATTGACAATACAATAATAGTAGGGGACTTCAGTACTCCACTTTCAACAATGGGTAGATCAACAAGACAGATGATCAATCAACAAAGAGACTTTGGACTTGAACGATACTTTAGACCAAATGGACCTAACAGATATAAATAGAACAGTCCAGACACATAAACCAGTGGAACAGAATTGAGAGCCCTGAAATAAATCCATGCATATACGATCAACTAATACTTGACAAGGGAACCAAGAATACTCAATGGTAAAAAATATAGTCTCTTTAGTAAATTAAAATTGGATAACCATGTTAAAGACAATGAAATTAGACCTCTATCTTACACTACTCACAAAAATTAACTCCAAATGAATTAAAGACTGAAAACTAAAAACTTAAACCATAAACTCCTTGAAGAAAACTTAGGGAAAAAGCTCCTTAACATTGGTCTTGGCAATAATTTTTTGGATATGATGCACAAGCAACAAGCAAAAATCAATTAGGTGGAACTACATCAAAATATAAAGCTCTGAAAGCAAAAGAAATAATAAATAAAATGAAAAGGCATCCTACTGAATGGGAAAAATATTTCAAATCCTGTATTTGATAAGGGGTAATATCAAAATATCCAAAGAATTCATACAATTCAATCTCAAAAAATAAAATAAAATAAAATAATGTGATTTAAAAATGGGAAGAAGACCTGAATAGATATTTTTCTACAGAAGACAACCAAATAGTTAACAAGTAGATGAAAACATGGTCAATACCAATAATCATCAGGAAAATGCAAATTAAAGCCACAATGAGATATCACCTCACACCCATTAGAATGCCTATCACCAAAAAGAAAAGGCCTAAGTGCTGGCAAGAACGCGGAGAAAAGGGAACACTGTGGACTGTTACTGGGAATGTAAATAGGTGCAGCTTCTATAGAAAGCCCCATGGAGGTTTCTCAAAAAGCAAAAATAAAACTACCATATAGTTCAGCTATCCCACTTCTGGATATATATCCAAAGAAAGGAAATCAAGATCACAAAAAGATATATGCACTCCCGTGTTCATTGCACATTATTCACAATAGCCAACATATGGAAAGAATCTAAGTGTCCATTAATGAATGAATGGATAAAGAAGATACATATATATATACTGGAATATTCAGCCACAAAAAAAAAGGAAATTGTATCATTTGGGACAATACGTATGGACCTGGAGGGTGTTATGCTAAATGAAATAAGTCAGATGGAGAAAGAAGAGATATGACCTCACTTATAACTTGTACAAGTTGAACGTGTAGAAACAAAGTAGAATGGTGGTTACCAGGGGCTGAAGGTTGGGGGAAATGGGAGGTGTTGGTCAAAGAGTACAAACTTCCAGTTATAAAATGAATAAGTTCTGGGGATTTAACGTACACCATGTGGATTATAGATAACTAAACTGTATTATATACTTGAAAGTTGCTAAGACAGTAAATCTTAAGTTTCTCACCACACGAAAGAAATAGTATTAGGTGAGCTGATGGAGGTCTTAAGTAACTCCATAGCGGTAATCATCTTGTAAAATATCAGTGTATCAAATCAACACATTGTATACCTTACACAATGTTAAGTCAATAAAACTGGAAAAAAGATAAGCCAAAGATATTATAAAAATTCATAAGCTAATGTATATGAAATTTTAGACAAAAAATATTCTGAACAATATTTTAAAATAGACAAAGGTATTAAGTCATCTTATCATAAAACAAACACAAACTATGCTTGAACCCAAGACAGATATTCCAGCAGTTATCAACAGATTAAAAAGAAGGAATAAGGGCTTCCCTGGTGGTACGGTGGTTAAGAATCTGCCTGCCAATGCACGGGACGTGGGTTCGAGCCCTGGTCTGGGATGATCCCACTTGCTGTGGAGTATTAAGCCCGTGCGCCACAACTACTCATCCTGTGCTCTAGAGCCCGCAAGCCACAACTACTGAAGCCCGTGCACCTAGAGCCCGTGCTCCACAACAGAGATGCCACTGCAGTGAGAAGCCTGCGCACCGCAACGAAGAGTAGCTCCCCGCTCACCACAACTAGAGAAAGCCGGCACGCAGCAACAGTCTAAACGCATCCAAAAATAAAGAAATAAATAAATGTATTTTTTTAAAAAAAGGAATAATAATACACAATGTTCCTAACCAAGAGTGCTTTTATAACATTAAAATAGTAAATTTTCCAGAAAAATACAGAGGTAGGATGTCTTTAATTAAATGTAGTATAAAATCATCTATTTAGTTTGAGTGAAACAAAGATATATTCTTCTCTTTTATTCTCCCATTAAAACTCCCATCATATATATTATGTCAGATTGAGGTAATAGTAAAGTGGTCATATTTTCCATTTATCACTTAATTTGCAAATAAAACAGAATAGTGCTATTAAGGAAAAATACAGGACAGGTGTTGCTTTTCCTTTTCCAGATAACACAAAAATATTTTTGAACATACATTTTACTCTGCTGCTAAAAATTGCCTTTTATTCATACTTTTCCCAGCCAACAGCCAATTCCAATGGGTCATTTAAACAATCTATGACTACTCCACACTCTCTGGGCCTTGCCTAGCCTTGTGATCTGGAAAAATGATTTTTTTCCCCAGTGATATCAAACTGTTAGGGCCACTGGAGAGGTTTGGGAACAGGGCCAAGATCTCAGTGTTCTTTTCCTTAACTGAATTCTAGGAGAACCCCAGATTTTCCCCAATGTGTAGCTATTCTTGAGACCAATATCTTGCAATTATGCCAAATGATCATGTGGCAAAAACTTAAGTAATTAACATAGGATGAAGAGTATTTTTTTTAGGAACATGACCTTTATTTGAATAACTGAAATTTCATTGGAGAGTCAGTGACAGAAGAGAATAATCAAAAGATATCTAACAAATAGAGATTAATGCTATCTGGAAGAAAAATCTATATAACATAGATATGAATACTTTCCAAAGAGAATGATACCTTAAATGAAAACACTTGAAAGTGGAAAGATGTGGGGGAAGAAATAATGGTTTTTCTATCAATCTAATGACTAACATAAAAGTCAATATTTATTTTAGTATTTTAATCTCCTTTTTAAAGCCTTTATTTTTAAAAATAACATTTGTATATCACAGTGCTCAGTCTATGGAAGTATATTCTGGGTGACAGAGATTGCACTCTTTCAATGGATATATAATAATTATAATTTTGCTACTTAAAACAATATTTGGACTTTTTTTACTCATTTAAATACCTAAGACAGGGAATACAATTTTAAAACATCTTCTTGTCTTTCAGCAAGCTCCTCACATATCATAGGTTAAACTATAAGAGCAAATGTTAAGAATAATTTGGTTAAAGAAAATATTATATTTTGTGACTTAAAATAAAATGAGGTTCTTAAAACAGAAAACTATAACCTTGCCAAGATCATTTTATACTCTATCACGTACACAGTAGTCTGTTCTTGCAAAAATAAGAAAAACTTTTGTTATTCTTATATGATATTTAAAATTCCTGTTACTTTTCAACCTGCCAATTGCAAATAAACTTGATAAAAAGTTTCTACATAACACACATTTTGATAAGACATTCTGAAATATCTATATGCAGTAGCTACTGATGGCACACCCAGAAGCTATGTTGTCATTCTGAATAGATCTATCTGACTTATCACTTAGAAGCAAGGTAGTTCCCTTTGGATCAAACACATACAGATGTTTAAGACTTATGGTACAAATTAGAGGGGGAAAATGGTCTTAAAAGAGCCATCCTATTTAAAATGCAAAATTGTCTTTTAAAAATTCTCCTTATGGAAAACGAAAGCTTTCACTGAAGTTTTGTCTACACTGGTAATCATTCTCTATGAGATTTGCCAACGTTCACTGTCTATCCCCACTAGAAAGAAAGAAAATGGATGTTTTCCATCTGCAGCAAAATAGAGTCAAAACAAACGTATTTAAATTGGAAACATTTGTGGCTAAAAGAGCTGTTCTCCATAAAAACATCTGGTTGTACTTTTAAGTCATTGCCAAATAAACACATGCTGGAAAATCTATTTTATGCCACACATGGTCACCCATGTAGATGTAGCTTAAAACTGTTTTCGTTTGAGGTCAGCACCCTATTTTAGGAAGGAAAGTACAGATTTGTGAGTGTGCAGTGATTTTTTTTAACAATACTACTGGAATGGCCATGGACGTTTGAACGTGTCTAGTTTCTTCCAGACAAGGAAGAGAATATGACAGACAGTGTTTTTGATAGTTCTCAGGTAGACAATGCAAAGACTGAAATAACGATGGTTGTGGAACAGATCAAATAGCTACTTATTTGTGCACAAAGACTGTTTGTGGTTTCTGGTTTCAGCTAATTTGGGTTGTTTTTTTTCTTTTTTACATTGACTCAGAGAGGTAATCAACTGAAAAGATGTGAAGAGAGAGCATTTCAGTCTATTTGGTTGACTAGGTTTATTTGTTAGTATAGGTAACCCCCAGATAAAAATGGCTTAACACAATAGAAGTTTCTTTTTCACTCAAGCCTAATGCAGATGTTTCTGGTTGGTGGGCAGCTTTCCATATTGTCTTTCAGGGATCCAGGTTCTTTTAGTTATGTGGCTCTCCCAATCCGTAAGGCTCAAAGACTACTGAAGGTTTTTCCTATCTAATCATAAGAGAGAGTTTAAAGGATTATGCTGGATATTTTTACATGCCAGGCCTGGTATTGTGTACTACACTTCTTTCCACATCTTATTGGCCATAACTAGTGAAAGGAAGGCTCAAAAATGTCCTCTAGCTGTGTAGCAGGAAATATAGATCATGGGTTTTGGTAAATGTAAAGTTATCTCTGCTGCTCTCAGTAGTAGAGTTAGGAAGTTCTTCAAATATTAAAACACAATATTTTATATTTCATTATATACCATGCAAGTGTCAGAACAGGGTCATATAAACTATTTCAAAATAAGCATAACTGGACTTTGCCTCTCGTTTTCACAAAGGATATCAACTACGTATAAATTAACCCTCAAGTGTGCTTCTGAATATGTGTCACAGGCACTCATGCATACACCCACTACTGCCACACCATCTTTTATCTGCTTAGCAGCTTCTGGGTTCCACTATTTTCACTCACTATGTACCACTTATTCCTACATCTGCCACCATCTCCTGGTGGATCATCTGTTAGATTCTGCTGTATCTAAACTACTCTGCACATTTAAAGACAAGACAGTACAGACCTTTGCAATGTCAAATTTATACAGTGTTCTGTTGCAAAATGAGGAAAAGGCTGTTAGAGGTGTACCCATATGTAGGGGAGACAAAATTTTACTCTACCTTCTTAGAGTCTCCACCTGGGCCTGGGAATTAAATGGACATAAAACAGATCAACAGGAGAAAAACATTACACGTATATGGAAGCTTCCAAAGGAAAATACTCAAAAAGCCAATAGACCCAAAGTGCTTATATATTATATACTAGGTTGAAAAAAGAAAACCGATTGTGGAAAAATAGCTAAAATATATGGGAAGACTAAAGGAAACTAAAAGTAATTTTAACGTTGTCTATTTGTACAGCTTTCTCTTGGCTTCCCATCTCTGGTGATAAGTTTTCTTTCCTCCTGGTATAGGGAGGAAATCTTTCACATGAGAGTTTTAGCTATTATATGTGCTTCATCTTTATATATTTCTCCCTTCTTTCTCCTCTCTCTAAAATGTCTATCCTTTTTTACTGAGAACAGTGGTGTTCAATTTAGAACAATCCCCAGTTTTTTTTAAAAAAAACTCTAATAAAACTCACTGAATCCCAGGGTCAAATTCATGCAGTAGTGGTGAATGAGAGAATCTGTATATAAGAATATAGGGACAGGGACTATACGTGCCAGACTATAGGGGGCAGCTACCATCTAACTTGAGCCAACAGTTGTCATACAGGAATGCATACAGTGTGTTGCCAAATCTTATGATTTTCCAAGGAAGTTAGGAATTTGGATTTTTTATGTGCAATCTCCAGATTTTAAATTACTGGCATTTTATTCACTTTTTTTTTTTAAAGCAAAATGGGTTTCTAATGTGCAATGCCTGAATGAGGTCCATTTGGAACCTCAGTTATTTTTATGGATGGGAAATAAAGAGACTGCGTTCTCCAGAGCTGGTTGTATTCCAGATTTAATAACCATTACATATTGAGAGGTTCACTCATTCATTCAGTTTGCACATTCATTCAGTATTCCATTATTCAACAAATGTTGTACTATGTGCAATGCGCACAATACTAAGATGAAAATAAATTATCTCTGCCTTCGAGGTACTCCTAACAAGTATGTCTTGTTAGAGACATACTAACAAGCAATTAAAATGTCTTTTTATAAGTGAATTAATGATAGAAGGAGTGATTAACTCTATCTGAGGATGATATTTAATGATAACTGGGAGTTTTCAAGGGAGAAAAGGCATGGAAAAAACAGTATAGAAAGCTTAGGTGGTTTAAAACAGCAGAGTACAGTTGGGAAAACATGCAGAATTTCTATATGGCTTGAGCAGAAGATGCTCTTGGGAGTGGTGGAAACCAAAAAATATAGATTTGTGAGAATAAACAATACCTGATACAGCACTTATAAGATTGCTAAATACGAACATTGATGGTCATCATCACAACTATATTAATTAGCATATTATTTGATTACAAAACTGAGTCACAGAAAATAACTATTTGTGATATGAGAATGTGATAATTCATATAGCAAATATAAATTTTATTTTACTAAAAGATGAGCACTTATTATATTTTTATTCTGTCTTAGGGATTATTTCCTCTCTCAAGAAGGTAAAGGGATTGACTAGTAGAGCTGCTATTTTAGATTTAGATCTGAAAGAACAAGGATTAAGTAACATTAATGCTATCTGGGGAAAAGTGACCATGTCATTTAAATGTGTGTGTGATGGCCAAGGCAGAAAACACTGAGTGTGAGCAAAGATATCTCCCATACCTTAGACATATGGGCTTCCTCAACTTCAAGGAAAAGACTTTACAGCTTAAAATTCTTGTGGCTAAAGAAGAGAGGGAGTATTTCCAAATTATAGTTTCAAGATTAGCTCCTTTCAAGCAGGAAAAAGGTAAATTAGCTAAAAGACATGTGGCTTATTAACACTCTATAATGTTGATGAAAAACTAAAATTATGACACAATAATTCCCTGCTAATATCACTATTAATTAATGTGTGTTCCATGTGCCAGACACCATAATCAATACAACCTGGGTATTAGTATACTTATTTTATGAAAAAGACCCAGGAGACTTAAACAAACTCAGCATTTCCCATAATAATGTAATAGATATTATGGGATATATTGTAGGCTTTGTAGCTATGCAGTTAGGGTTCCAACCAAAGTATCTTTGATATAATTATTAACACTCATTTTGTTCTCAAATATAAAAGAATACAAACAAAAGTTAGTAGAGAATAAAATATCACTTCTTACTATTATTATTTAAGTATAACATACACCTTGGAACCAATCAACCTTCCTTTGCGGGTATTGAATAGAGTTCAGAACACTGCATTTCATAAATTTACAGACATGCCTTTGGAAAAAATAACTACATTTTGGAGAACACTTGAGATTATATCACCTAAAACACAATGACAGGACTAGTGATGTTTAAAGTAGATAATAGGACCATTGAATAATTGAGGAAAATACCAATATTCCTTTTCAAATTCATGAAACAATAAGAATTGCAATGAGGCTTGTTTAGCTCCAGAGAACAAATCTGGGATGATGAGTGGACGACAAAGAGAAAGGTTATGGAGACGAATACCTCTATGAGCCAAGAAATGTCATAGATGTCGTACATATGCCATATATATAATAATAATTTTTAAAGCCTGCGAGGAAAACGTTGTCTTCATTTTAAAGAGAAGAAAAGTGAGGGGTTTGGACAAATTATAAATAAGAGAGTTATTAAGTGGTAAGCAGACTTCCAGCTCTCTTCCCCATCAAACCATGTATACAAATAGAGTTCTCCAAGAATGGAGTGAAATGTCAACATATCCATTCGTGATCTTGGTTCCCTTATGTGCAAAAGGGAATACTGGAAGTGAATATTATGTTCTCTCTAGTTCCAGAAAAGATTGCCTCATGTTATTCTATTAGATTCATCACTATTTAGATTGCTTTCATATGTTCAGTTCATATATTTAAGTGTATGAATAAATTCTTTCGTTATCACAACTTCAGGAAGTAGAGGGATTAGTGTAATTAACTTTGACTCTTTAAGACTATTTAAATCTCAGCAAAATATTTTCCAGCTTTCATTTTGTGACAGATTGACTAGGCATGACCCATATACTGGTTGATAATTTTAAGACTTCAAGGCCTGACTACTTCTCCAAACTACATAAACAATGAAACTTGCAAAGGAATATTTTATGGAAGTAAAAGAGAAAAAGAAATTTATTTGTCCTTGATTTTTTTTCCTCTTCATTCTCTATTTGTCATCATAAACATTCTATTCAGGAAAAACAAAGCCAAAAACAGAGTGCCTTTTGCAGTGGTTAAGAATCGCCTGTCAATGAAGGGGTAAAGGGGTTCGAGCCCTGGTCCGGGAAGATCCCACATGCCCGGGAGGAACTAAGCCTGTGCACCACAGCTACTGAGACTGAGCTCAGTTCTCAGACTGAGAACCCACGAGCCACAACTACTGAGCCCACGAGCTACAACTACTGAAGCCCGTGCACCACAAGGAAGAGTAGCATCCCCCTCGCTGCAACTAGAGAAAGCCCGAGAGCAGCAACGAAGACCCAATGCAGCCAAAAATAAAATAAATAAATTTAAACAAACAAAAAAGACAGAGTGCCTTTTAACTGTGTACCTTTTCTATCAGGGGTAAATTAGCAATTTATTAAAAAAATATTTAGGCTCTTTGAAGTTTTTTGGGAGATTTCAGAAAAGAAGGTAATTTAAAAACCCACCAACTAACCAAATAATAGACAAATACCTGAATGATTTTTAGTCTTACTGAAATAAATTGTATAATACTAAATAAACAGATCAACCAGAAAAATACTACTACTGTGTGAAATCTTTATCTGTTAGTTTGAAATCCTATATGAGGGAATTCATATATTAATGGGATTTTTCCAGTTATAAGATTAAATAATATATGAGAAACCAATTATAAACTCTCATTTCCTCCAAGGGTTACTTAAGTCTTCGGTTCAAAAGACCTTTAGTTACTCACAAAAGATCTGTATTTTTCAGACACGCAACCAGTGACTCAACAGGATGAGTAACAAACACACCAGCCCTCTTCTTTTCTCCCCCAACTAGCCTCTGTTTTTCCTGCTTAGCCAAAACACACAAATCAATTGTTTTCAGCATGCCCTTCTGTTGCTTATTTTATTTCTTGACTTTCAAAGATGCTTTTAAAAAAACTATAGTTTTTTCCCACATTAAACTATATTTTAGAAGGAGTTGACTAGCATAATCATTGAGAGGAAAAAAACATTATATAAGCATATAAATTTCTATCTATCTATCTATCTATCTATCTATCTATCTATCTATCTATCTGTCTGTCTATCCAGGTCCCAGGAGGAACTTTGAAATCTGTACTGGAGGCATTCTAAAGTTCATTTCAATATCATAAATCAAATCCTTGAAATTTTCTCTGAATCAGTTTTATAAGATGTTGAATTCAGAAAGAACTCAATGAGAAACTCTTGTCCATAGTTTGCCCCTTATAGTAATTATTTCAAATAATCCTTAAGCCTAGTGTTCTTCCAGTTATTGAGATGGCTCCTTGAAGAAAAGAAAAAAAATAATCCCTGACCTCATATAGTTTACATTGCAGTGAGCGGAAACTGACAATAGATATTATAAACAACTGCACAGTATTTTAAAGGATGATTACTATAGATGAAAATAAGACAGGGAAAGAAGGAAGAGTTTCTATTTAAATCAGAAGTTTACCAACTTCAAAAAGAAAGTGATAATTGAGCAAAAACTTGAAGCAGATGACGGATCAAGACATGTGAACATCCAGGGGAAGAATGTTCCAGGCAGAGAGAATGGTCATTTTATAGGGACCGAGGCAGCACTGTGTTTGGCAGGAAGTGCATGCCAGACAGTTTTGGACTTTAATATAAGATTCTGTAAGAATATACATCCTTAAGATTCAAAGGAATTAAATTCTCACAGTAGAATTTAAGCCATAATATCATGGTAGACACGACAGAGTCTTTTGTTCATTCATTCATTCAAAGACCAAAAAGATAAATGACAAGCCTTTCATTGTCCTGAGCAATGGAAACACAAACATGAGTTAGACAATAAGGAAACACTCATGTAAGCAAATCTTTACATTCTATGTTATAAGTGCCATAATAGAGTGTGTACAGAACTCTTTTAGATGATAGTAGGCTGGGTGACTAACTATCCTGGGGAAATCATGAATGTCTTCACTGAGGAAATGATGTTTGATTTGATTCCTGAAGAATGAGTAAGATTTTACAAGGAGTAAATCAGAGAGAGGATTTTTTGGACACAGAATCATATCTGTAAAAAGGGAGGCATTAAAGAGACTATGAAGAAGCCTTGATTTTACTGGATGTGTGGTACATGAGAAGGGGAAAGGAGAAATGAGCAAAATGTGAGACACTGCATGCTAAGTTGTTTGGCCTCTCTTTTGTAAGGAGAGAGTTTTAGCAGAAAACTGACATAATCAGGTTTGTAAATTAGAACTATTTGATGGTGGGTTGGAGGATGAATTGTACCATCCAGGCAACCTTCTACATTTACCATCTGTTCATAAGAGATCCCTGTAGAGACATGTATAAAGATGCTTTAATTCTTTAGGGAAAGGTTTATAACATTACAGAGGAATCTTACTGCAAGTGTTGATGTTGAACAGAACTCAGAATAGGATAGATTACTTCCAAAAATATTCAAATCACAATTCCATGGGGTGTACGATGTGAGGATCCACAAGATTCTGTTCTAGATTTTGAACTATTTAATGAGATATCCTAAGTAACTCTAAAGCAATATAAAATATTTGTTGAGTGCTTCTCATATATCCTGTACTGTGCTTGTTCCTTTCATGCATTACCTCAAATACTCTTCATAACAGCTCTGAGGTAGTTACTATAACTTTCCACCTATTATAAATGAGGGAAATGATGTATAGGAAGGTTAAATAACATACATAGAAGTAACAACTTTACTGAAATCAGGTACCTTTGATTACAAGTACTTTGCTATACTACTTCCCTGAAAATTTGGCCTCTCTATATAAGAATCTCTAGTAGTTTGCCATTAAGGCATAGCACACCTAGGAAGTATTTTCTTTCTACAGTTTTGAACTTGCTTTAGTTATGCTTTGAGATCTGTTTGAGTGATTAGAAAGATATATTGAGGTTTATCTTGGCAAGAACTTGTGAAGGGTATGAAATTTTGCTTTATTTGTAAGCAGAGAGGTTTGCTTCCCATAGCTTCATGGTTGCTGTTATGAGAACCACGGTTGCTCATGGTGGAAGATATAAGTCTCTTGGGTCAGAGACAAAGTACATTATTACTCAAGTAAACTGCAGAAGCCAGAGTGTCAGCATTCACACTGGTTCTCAAGTCCTGAATTTCAAAGAGTGATTCAAAGAGGCCATGTGATGCCTGCATTTGCAGTGGGTTGAGTTATAAGAGAGGATCTTTGAGTGTAGGGAACTCAAATCTTTTATAAGCGTTATTATGTCTGCCTGATTTTTGCATTGGAGGGAGACTTTATTATATTGGACACTAAACAAACTAATCCCTTATTCTAGATACATTATTTCTATCTTTCAAGACTGTTCCCTACACAGAAATCCTTAAAGGTAGTCTAGAACAAAGGTGGTCAGGTTCTGTGTTCACAAGACCAACAGAAATGCAAGAAATCCATGGAGAATTGTCTCCTGGCATCTCACTCAAAAGGAAACTGTGTCTAGAGTATATGTGAGTAAATCTAACCAACCACCATTTCTAACTTACATACCTGGAGTTCCATGGCACCCTTGAGATGCAAACATTTCCTAGAACTTAATTGAGTCATCTAAGCCAAGTTCAATTCCACTGCCACAGCTATACAGAAGCTTGCTGATTTAATTCATGATTAATAAGGCTGTGTGGAATTGATTTTCAAACCAACATAGAAAACTCTCAATCCTTGGTAGATTTTGATGCCACCATTAAAGGATGATGTGCTTTAAAGGATTTTTCTAGCACTGTGACTTATTGAATCCTATATACCCTTGTTTCTCTCAGTGGTAGAGAGACACTATTGGCAAAATAATTTAAATTAAAGCACTGCTAATCTAGATAATGCTCCACATCATCCTGATTCTCTTAGGGTCATGAACGAAAATGTGAAAATTTTCTTTTTACCACCAAACACAATTTAATTTCCAATCAATAGATCAAGAAATCATTTCAATTTGTAAAGCCTATAACCTTAGATTGTTTTTCAGGCGGGCTATTGACACAAAAACTGAAGATCACACAATTTCCTTAGCTGATTTTTGGATGAAATATAACATAAAGCATGCACATAAAATCATGAGAGCATCAAGAAAGAAGGAATAACAAATAATATGCATGCAGTATGGCAGAAATATTTACCACATTGTGCAAATAACTTTGCAGTATTCCAATCAAACACAAATGGAGTTAATAGAAGAAATAGAGGATTGTGGGAATGTTGACGCTGCCACCATTTGAGAAACTCCAGATATGCAGCCAGAGGAACACAGTGAAGGTGACTTATCAATGAAAATGAAGAAAATGGTTGTGATAAAAAGGATGAAGCTGTCCCAGAGGTAGAGACATCGTCAAAAACTTCTCATTAAAGGAAATCTCAAAGACATGCAACCACGTTGAAAGCGCAAATGATAAAATATGGGAAGCTCATCCAGCCTAGAAAGAAATAGGACAATTTTCCATGGCACAGAAATGATCCTTGTTCTATATCTCAAATTACATGATGAGAAGAAAGCAAGCACTGTTCAAACTAATCTGGATGAGTTTTTTTTTATTAAAAATAAATAAAACATTTTGATTTTCATTTAAATTACAGTGAATCAAATAAATATCCTTTTATTACTTTTAAATTACCTATCCATATATGTGTGTACATATATGATTGTTTATAATATAAATATATATTCCACATACCAGAGATTATTCTGTAAGTATAAAGTATAAGTATCTTTCTATATTCCTGACAACAACTTATTTTGGGTACTCCTTACCTTTCACATAGAAAGCTATAAAAGTCTTTTTACCACTGTACCCTCCACTTTCTCACCTTGCTAGTCAACCCTTAGTGTCCCTTCATATGAATCTTTCTAAAATGCATTTGTACTATTGTAAAACAGTTATACTCCAATAAAGATGTTTAAAAAAATAAAAAAAAAAATAAAATAAAATAAAATAAAATGCATTTGTAGTCTGTCATAGCCTAACTCAAAAGTGAATAATGAGAAACTGCTGTGTATTTCATTATACAAAAATATTTTTCCAACATCCTAATTTTGCTCATACTGCCTTCACCACCAGTTTCTCATTCTCTCCTTTTCTTCTTCCCTTTATTACATGAATGCATAAATTAATGAATAAATTAGCAAATATTAATGGTGAAATATTTCATATAAATGAAGTAAATTAAGGTAACATTCTCTAAAGTGTATTCTAACACACAAGGAAATGTGGAAAATAATCTACTGTACTGTTGGAAGGAAACATTAGAATTTCTATTTACACTTTAAAAATCTGAAATATAAAAGAGAAGCTAAGTTTTAATATTCATTTAGGCAGTGGCATTATTATGTCCTCATGTCAAACACTCACAGCCACGTGGAGGTCAGAGTAGGAATCCCACTGTACAGACAAGGGATATTTGCTTACATCCGGCATGTTGCATCATTTGCACATCATGTAAATATGCTTGAAGTGAATTTATGTATTATATCATCTTGTTTAAACTAAATCTCTCTTTGCTAATTAAAAAATAAATTTAAATTCAATGAAACAAGAGTGAAGAAAAACATAGGGGGAGCAATAAATGACATTGGACACGCATGCTTGATGCTGGTATTAGGAGTTAAAAATTGATCTACCAATAAGGCAGCCAAAAACCTTCAATATTATTCAGAAAAAGTTGTTGTAATGTGGATTTGCATGTATTATTATAAATAAAGAATTTCAGCTGAAGTGCATATTTTTCTTGGAGATATTAGCTCATGGTGGCTGGAAGACATCAGAGTTAGCAAAATGTCAATATTATGCGATATTTTTAGCAATGTTGCAAATCAGGAGTATATTTGGAGCCTGACAAAATTTTACCAATTTGGCAATAAATGTATAATAGCAAAAGCCAAAAGTCTACATTTGATTAAAGTAATAATTGATATTTATACAGTAGAAATATGGCTAAAAGAGCTCATATGTAATAACAGACAAGGCAAAGTGCATTGTTTTGTTATTAGTATTTTGGTAGATATTAATTTTTTGGTAGATGTAGAGAAATGTTAAAGTTTTAAATATACTATTACTAGAACTAACCATTTAGTATGAGGTTGTTGCATTATAGTTGGCTAAAAGTGCAGGCTTTAAACATGCTTAGCTTATGGTATTTATTAGATTCTATTTTGGTAACAAAAAATTTGAAGAATTACTTTTTTTGAACCACTAAAGGAAAAATTCACTAAAGAAAAAGGATTCTCACACACACACAAAAATGATCACTCTAAAGAAGATAAAATTAAGGGGGGGAAATCTAATGATAATCTCTGATAAAATGGCTGTTTTGTATTAAAAATTAAAAAAGGAATCAAGAATTAGCTTATAGAAATAGTATCATATGTGACATATCAATACGTTCAGCAGAGATGGAGAAGTTTAAGACAGAAAGGGAAAAAACTAATCATCAAAGTGGCTACATTGGAGATTGAGGTGAGGAAACAGATCTTTAAAAATCATAATGTTTTATACAGAGGTGAGGAAAATAATGAGAATACATCTTCCTATACATGTTTACTTGTTATTAAATGTCACAGTGTTCAAAGAATTGCCAAGTTTAAGGATGAGTTATATAACTTTCCTTACAAAAAGAAAAGTCTTCCAAATATGTTTACCATTTCTGTAATATTCAAGTGCTTTGTGGAGGATAATAATAATAGAAAGTACTCTATCAGTCCCCTAGAGATCAATGTGGCATTTAATGATGAATAAGAAAGCAACTGTTTTCGGAAAAAAACTCATGCTATGGAGAGATGCATTTGGAAATGTTTCCACCATTCTATGATTCAAATCACTGAAAGTGTGCCACCTACAAAAACTCTTATATCAGCCCACTTGTGCTGGAAAACAGAATTTTCTACTCAGTTTAAAAATCTTCCACATGAAAAGACTCAGCAGATTTTAAACTAACTGATTAAAAATGTAAAATGCAATACTTTCCTATTAGTTTGAAATAAAATTAGATTTACATCAAACGTTAAGAACATTTTATGGCTGTCAATATTCAATACTTTTGAGCACTGGCAGATAAAACTAAAAGATGAGTTCATGATTTATTAACTACAAAATGATGTACTTCTTCCATTTAGTTCTACACATATTTGTGAGGGATCTATGGCATCTTTTCCATCTTTAACAATCACTGAGTTAAATATAAACTGACCTTTGACCCTGGCTATGAATATATTATATTACACAATGCAAAAATTGGACTGTCAATAATAATGAAGCATATTCATTTGCTCTCCCTATAAGTATTATTAAATAATATAATCAACATTATATTTATATACTTAAATTATATAAAATTATATACCTAATTATATAAAATATAATTGAGTTTAATATGTCAAATGCTTCTTGCATGATTAATAAGTTTTTAAAGAAACATTATTTGATTTATCTCTAGCAGATTCTTCATCTCATTATGAAATAGTATTAATAAAATAATAGAAAGCACTATGTACCATATTATTTATACTTTAAAGAGAGAAAAACATTTTATTGTAGTATATTCATGTCATTTTGCATTCAATAATATTTATGATAAATATAATACAATATGCATAACAATGTGATACAGTCTTTCATGTATCATTCTTTTAAATTTATTCTAATTTTTATTTATATTTTATAGCATATATTATGCCATATTTGATATAAATAGTTTATAAATATATAAATGTACATATATTGATAGACACCCACTAAAACCATTTTACTGATAAGATCAAAAAACTTTGCTACTTAAAAGCTTCGTTTTATAGAAGTCACATCCTCCTTGAAGCTTTCTTTCTTTTCCCCTTTTTGGAAGTGTCTCTTCTCTCTCCTGAACTTTGATACTATTTTACTGAAACCTATCACCCACTCTGCTATGCTGTAGTTATTTTCATCCCTCCATTATCTTTGCTAGGTTACAAACAACCTAAGAATGGTTCTTGCTCACCTCTGGAGCTCCTCAGACATCAAGTGAGTACTGAGTGCATTGCTGGTGGCACTCAGAAATACATGTTGACTGAATTGTCTTAGGGTATACAAATATATACAGAGTAATGTTAAAAATAACTCTTTATCCTATTATAGAGCACTTTCTATTAGGTAAACAAGGATTAAATTGCAAATCACCTGGATTGCTTGCCAAAAAGTCTCCATAGGATACCCCGCCTCGACTCCAAATACTCATAATTTAAATTGATGTTACACAATGATCCTGGCTTTGCTGATAATCTCACCAGATATACTCAGTTAACAGACACAGAAGCTGAAATATGACCTATGTACATAATCACTCAATTAAACAGAAGAAAATGCTTGGTTTCAACATTGAGTAACAATTTATTGACCTGTTGGCTTAAATTCGAGTAAAGATTGAATTTGTATAAATACTCAAAGCCATGTATTTATTAGTAGACATTGCTATGGGCTTTAGGGAAGCTGGTCTAGATATGAACATCTTCAAGATTTTACTAATATGCACAGGTTTGTTTAACTTTTGATGTTTCCTCAGCTTTTAAGATATTTAAGGTTAAGTGTTATAAGGAATTTGAATCCCTGCTGAGATCCTTTTAAATCACTGAACATTATTTTCTCTTATTCTCTGATTCTCACTCTGTCTCTTCTTGTGTGCGTGTATTTAAATAAAGAAGAAAAACTCAGGACTTAATGTTGGATTATTTCAAACAAGGCTCTACTTTTGGTATTATTTTTTACCTTTAGGGCCCTCTTTTATTAATTTGTTTTATAAAAAACTATTATACAACAAAATGTTATATAAAATACTTAATTTAAGACTATTGTTTTAATATTGGGCTATTTAAAATATTATTTATATTGACTTTTAGTCACACTATATACTCTGGGAGTGAGTTACAGGATATGTCTATTTCTGCTTTTTGCTCTGGAGGTGCAGCATAACACAATTTACAATGAGTCACAACTTAACCAAAAACAGAGCTTATTTTTTGCTAATAAAAATAAAAGCAATGAAAATAATTAAATAAATTAATGCAGAAAGGATGTTTCACTGATTTTTTCAACTAGCATTTAAAAATACAATATAGCAAACTTTTACATGAAAAATATAGCTTATTCAAATGCACAAAATGATTTGATGGAAATGATCAGTAAGCTAAAGAAGAGAATTAACGAAACTGGCTTTGAACTGAAATAACCATTCTACATTATAGCTGTTAATGAAAGGACTGAAATAAGTTGTAGTAAAGCTGGGATCTCAACTTGTTCTTTAAGTTTGCTCTGCACAGCACAACACAGAACAATACTGAAATGTGAGTTAAAAGAAAAAAAAATTGACTTAGTTTTAAACTTTTTTTCAATATTACAATTTTACTTGTGAATGTAATTTATAGGGACAAACACACAACATAATTATTGATAAATTTGTTCGTTTTAATAGTTTACTTTTCGTTAAAAGTCTGTTTTCTCTTCAGTGTTTTCACACATCACAGCAAAAGATTCAGATCTTTATTAACCCAGTGAATTTGCCTGAAAACACGCTTCCTGGGACACAACTGAGTAGAGCTTATGACAGCGATGTAGCTGGAAAAGCAGATGTCTGTCGCTTTCTGAGTAAAACAAAGGATTTTATCATCGACGCAAGTAAATGAATTTTAGTATTTATATTATTTATTTATTTTAGACATTACTTTTAGGACTCAGAGTTTAAAGAAAAAAAAAAGACTCAGAGTTTAAAGAAAAGTAATTAAACCTAAGTGTTATATTAGATTTCTTGGTTAAAACCTGCTGCAGATAGTTATATAAACACTTAATTTCTAGAGAAGCTTCTCATTACTACCCTGCCTCACAATCCCAGTGTTGCCACAAATGTTTCCTGAAAAAATAAAAAATTTTTGTTTATTAATTTGGCATGAGAGTCACACCATTCTTTTCAGAGAAAAAAGTGTTCTTTTTTTTTGTGTGTGTGTGTGTGTGTGTGTGTGTCTGTGTGTGTGTGTGTGTGTGTGTGTGTGTGTGGTACGCGGGCCTCCCTCTGCCTAATTATTTTTTTTTTTTTTTTTTTTTTTTTTTTTTGTGGTACGCGGGCCTCCCTCTGCTGTGGCCCCTCCCGTTGCGGAGCACAGGCCCCGGACGCGCAGGCTCAGCGGCCATGGCTCACGGGCCCAGCCGCTCCGCGGCATGTGGGATCCTCCCAGACCGGGGCGCGAACCCGGTTCCCCTGCATCGGCAGGCGGACGCGCAACCACTGCGCCACCAGGGAAGACCAAAAAAGTGTTCTTTGAGTAATAAGAAAGATGATCCAGAATACATGTTTTTATATTAATTTCAAGAAAAATAATTTTAAAAATTCTGGTTAAATGAAAAGTTTCTGAAAAAAAAGAATTAATAAATTGTTCACTTAAGGCAGGGAATATGTGTTGTGCTGTGTTCCCCATAGCACCCTGTGCCTCAGCAGGTGGCTTGCACAGTAGGTCCTCAGTAAGTTCAAAGAAAAAGTGGAGCAGTGTCTCTCAGTTAAAACCCAAATTCAAAAAAAACTTTGCTTTCAAAATCATAACTGAACCAGGGTCAATCACAGATACAAATATTTCTGAATTCCTCTGAAATAGGGTCCATTTATTTTCTTACCAGGATGCTCTTTACTCAGGTTATGATTTCTATAGTTAAGCACAAATTCCACTTAAATTCCCTATTTCTCATATCCCTGTTATCCTTGGTAATTGCCTAAGATGAAAGCTCCTGCAAATATGTGTTTATCCTCTTTTCTTTTTTCTATTCTCATCTCCATACTGCTCCAGGTTTCCTCTCCCCTAATCTAACCTCACACTCTTCTTGCATTCTCACACCTTTCAATTATGGATTGTGAAATCCCCATTATGTGGCAAACAAACAAACAAATAAATCTCTTTTAAAATGTCTTTTGTGACATTTCTCTACCTCTTGCTTTAACTGAAATGTATTGTCCTCTGGGACAACCACAGCATGCCTCAAGCTGATGTTACTCATTCACCCACACATCTCATATCTCTGGGTCAGGAAGTGGAAGTCAGCATTCTTCTCACTCCCCAAGCCAATCCCTGACCATTACTCCAGTTCTCTTTAGAAACTTCCCTTGCTCATTTGGAGCTCAGGATATTTGGCTCCTTACCAAATATACTAATCACTCTTCCTCAAGCCCTGGGGACTTGAATATATCACTCAGTGTTTCTCCCTATATCAAGTCCTGCCACCATCTCTTAGGTTGCTTCAATATTCACATTATGGCCCATCCACCACCCCACAAGCTCAGTCCCTTTACATTATCTAGTGTAAATCCTGGTACCTAAATTCTTGTGACTTTAAAATTTACTTCTATCCACACACTCCTGTGGCCACAGCCAGGACTTCATTAGCATCTAGAACAATTCCACTTCTGCACTCTTAATCTCAGACATCTCCCTCCTACGTTCTTTTCACCTCTTTTACTCAGTTATCCCTATACTATACTGTTTTGTCAGCATCACCAGGGTTACACATCCACTGGTTGATTTTCTCTCAATTTTCACCTCTTCTCTTTACTTCCCTATCTAGCATTACGACGCATCTTTCAACCCCTTCGTGATAATATCCTCAGATAACTTGCCTTGTTGTTCTTCTATAACTTTTACCCAGGAAAACTCAATATGAGATAAATCCAATAGTTGATATTTCCTGCTATACCTGGGCTAATGAGTATTGTTAGAGAAAATCACATGAGCTGGCATCTTAACCCTAAATTTTACTTGTCTCATTATACTTTCTGGTAATCCTTCAAAATTTCTCTAGTTAAATCTTTCTTTCTTTGCCAACTTGGCTATTTAAAATTTTCTCCAGTCTCATCTCAAATCTCCTAAATCTTTCCTCTTATCAGATGAATTCAACTTATGTATTTGAGGAAAAATATAGGCCATGAAGAGGGAATTTCCTTCTGTCGTTATATGTAGACAGTTGGTTCTTTGCAACCTATTCCTTCTTTCTGCTGTCTTGTCATAAAGGAAGATGTACGCTTTCTTTCATCTACTTCCATTCTCTTCAACCTTATTCTGAATTCTATTTTTTACCCTCTTCAGACATTTTGCTATGCTGTTTATACCTTTTTTCTTATATTTTTTCTTCTTTTCTGCTGCTTCCAGTAACTATTAAGTTTTCAGTTGTCTCTTAAGCCTTTCCTATGTTAATAAAATTCACTCCTGACTGATGTCTTTTTCCTTTAACTGTCTTCCTTTTGACCTTTTATAGAATGTCTCACTTCTCCTCTAACTGGCCAAACAGCTTTAAAGAATTCTCTACACCACTTTTTCCACTCCTGCAACTCCATTTATTCTTGAACAAAGTTCAGTAGAAGTACTGACAAATCACAACACCAAGACATGTCACCATGCATAGCAATCTTATTTATTGTTAAACACAACACCATATTTTGGCCCTCATCTCATATAATCTCCCTTTAGCATTTAGATCATTTAGTAACATTCCATACTTTTTAAACACTCTCATCCTTTGATTCCTATGACACTATATTCTACTGGTTTTCCCCATCTCTGTGATTCTCCTTGTCATCGTCCTGCCTCTCCAACTCCTCCTCTTCCTCTATGTTCTTCTTTTCTGACATACCTTCTTCCTCTATTTATTCTGTCCATGTGTGTGTTTTTCAGGGCTATTTAGGTTTCCTTTCCTTCATACTGTTCATATTCTACCCGAGCAATCTTATCTATCTCTTGGCTACAATTACAAAACATGTTCTGATGATCGCCAAATATATACACAAACTCAAACACTGTGACTAGACACCAGACCAATACATCTACTTTATTGAAATATTCACAATTAATATTAAATTTAGTTATTCAAATCTGGACTGGTTATTTTTTCCCCAAATCTACTTTTACTTAAACTTTTGTGTTAAAGTAACCTAGGGGCCAGAAGGAGCCAAGCACTGCAGTATAGAATCCTCAACCCCCTAATTATCATCGACTATTTTGCAGGACATCAAAAACACCCTCATGTGGGATAAATTTGTTGCCATCTACCTTTCAAAAAACTGTGTGATAGGCATGACTTATTGACTCATTTTGCCACAACTTCCACCTCTGACCAATCATCAAAACCTACAGATTTTAAATCTCTGGTATATTCATCCCATTCCCATTATCGCTATCTCAGGTTACTTCCCCATTACATTTCCTCTAGACTTTTGCACTTACCTCCTCATTTGTCTTCTTGTCTCCAGACCTCTTCAACAATTTTCCCTTCACTGACTTGGTAGTGTTTTTGAAGTACAAATAGAACACTATAATTATTTGATATCTATCTATCTGTCATTTATCATCTATCAATGTCATCCCACTTACAACTCTCTGACAGCTTCCAATTCCCTCACAGTAAAATCCAAACTCTTTAAACTGACATACAAATCTCTTTAAGATGTGGTTCCTGTTTATTTCTCCAGACTCAAAAGGAACCACCCTCCATTACATGCTATTTATTTTAGTCAAAATATACATCTCCTAAGGCAAAACTATCTTCTGCCTGTGGGCCTTTGCACGTATCATGTCTTTTTCCTTCTTTATTCCTCTTCATGTGACCAACTCCTTCACATCTTTCAGGCATTAGTTAAGAAATAATTCCCTCCAAGAAGAAATTTCAGTATCCATCCTGATCCCAACGTTTGGTAAAATGCCCTTATGTATTTTTACATCACTCTTCAGCAATTTTATTTCCCTGGTTGAATCTCTTGACACAGGCCTATGCCTGATTCAGTTTTTTTCCCTCTTGATTTTATCTCTATGAATGTTCCTACACCAATAGACTCTTGGTTGTATTTCCAATTATTCACCCAACTCTTTAAGCCTGTATGCCTCTTATTTCAATTTTCTGGTGCTGCATAATAAATCACTCAAAAATATAGTTGCTTAAAACAACACAGTTTTGTTTCTCATAATTCTGTGGGTTGGCTCAATGATTCATCTGCTGTTTTGCCTGGGTTCACTCATATGACTGAATTCCAAAGGTGTGTTCATGTCTATTCCAAAATAAAAAACATGTTAACCTATGAAACCTAGTCTAATAACCAGTCCCTAGATGAATCCAACTCATTAAACTGAACCACAAATTGTTTGACACGTCAATACTGATACTGGAACTCTTTCTCCTTTGTATCCTTCATGCCCAAATAAGGGGTAAAAAAATCTTTCTTGGGCTAGGGGGATTGGGGACAATCACAGAATTATTCAATCAAGTTTTACTTCCATTAGTATGGCTGTAAGAGACTTCTTGGGAGACATTATAATAAACAACCACTCAATGGTTAAACCTACTAATATTCCCTCTACGTTTGATCCACCACCACACTTTGAGACTTATTGTCCTATTTGGAAGGGATATGTAACCTCTACTTCAATTTGAAAGAAGTTCTGCATTGGGTTATTCTTGTTTCTTCTTATGATCTAATTTTGCTTGACTCATTATTCCATAAAATTGAAAAAGAAAATACAAAAACTTGAAGGAAATTAATTTGTTACAGACTGATTCTTTTGCCCATATTAAATTCATTAGCTAATATTTGTTAGTACATACTTTTAAAAAGAGTTGCCTATCAATAATAGTGACTTTCCCCAAATTAAGAATAATATTTCTCCCTCTAATTCAACAGCCTTAGTGACTCAGGGCTTTCTAAGAATATCCCCAATATTTCATTCACTTTAAAAGACATTCTTTGTTAAAAATGATGACAATTTCTTAAAAATGCCCAGATTTAATGGAACTAATCTTACCCACTATAACAAAATTTTTTTAAATATAGTTTTTGTGAGTGTCTGTGTTTTTCTTCCCTTCATCCATACTTTATTTTCTTGTCTTCACTTAAAACAGCTAATTATTTTACACCCAGGTCTTAGGCTAGCCCAGAAGGGAATTAGTTGCTGTTGAACTTAGTAGCATATAAAAATACCTTTTCAGAGGCAGTATGCCTTCTTTGACAACAAGGACATCTTCTTGATAAAGTTTACCTTGGTGCCAGATCAAAATTATACTGAACCTATTTTATGATTTTTGGTAAACTCATAATAACTAATGAGGTTGGATATAAACAAACAAAAAAGTTTTTTTTCTGTTAACAAAAAATAGACACGTATTGTAATCACAATACAATCTCCAGGACTGATGGTCCCTGTAATTTTTGGGAATAATTTTCAATGAAAATGTTTGAGAGCAAAATACAGTTCCATAAAAATAGAAGTCTGAATTGTGAAACATTTTGAAAAGAAAATAAGTCAACTAGTAGTGTTTGCTATTTCGTTTCATGTTTTAAATCTTTTCCTTGTGAGGTAGTGAAAAAATAAAAATTGGGACACTTACACTCCTGATTTTTTCTTTTCCTTCAATTAAAGATTCATGCCATGCTTGTTAATTGTGTGACTTTGGGTAGATGACGTCATTTCCCACTTAGGTTCTTTATAAAATAGAAGAGTTAAAATATGAAATTCTAAAATCTTTCAAAACTCAAAAGATATGTTTCTATATGCTTATGGTAATTATAATTTATGGATTATCTCTTAACTAGGTTCTGGTGTAATCATATCTACCAAAATTTTTAATTATGAAACTGATCCCAGAAGGTTTCTACTAATAATTGATACTGAAGGTCTCTCAAGACATGTTTTGACCGTTAATATCATTGATGTTCCAGAACCTCCGGGCTGTACTGCTGATCCACAGTTTTCTTCAGGTATAGGTATGATCATTTCTTATGGTTTACTTTCAACAGCTATATATAATGAAAGATGCCAGGCATGTTTCTCCAGTCGGATATGTTCAGTGATTTTTTAAATTATGTAAATATACAAAAATATGTGCAGACATACATGTATATAAGAAAACATATAACCTCTCTATGGAATAGTCCGGAAAAAATGTTTACCATGTAGAAATTCTCACTTCTCAATTCAGAGGTTAGAAAGCAAGTACATTAAAAACAGCAATAGAGATTCTTAAAAATACTTACTACAAGAAAAGTGAGGCAGGAGAGAAAAAATAAATAAATAAAAGGCCTTGACAATGTAATACATAAATTTAAACCCTTATTTGTGAAAATGCCTCAAAGAATGATTTATTTTTAAAACCCTTAAGGTTCAAAGGGTATTTTCATATTACAAAAGCAAATAATGTGTGTGTGTGTGTTTGTGTATAAGGGCTGACCAAGTTAGACATAGGGAAGCTTTTCTAAAGAACTGACAATTTACTTTAAATCCAAACTCTGATATAAGTAAATAAACAAGAGAGGGAAGAGTATCTTCATGTCAAAGGAATTGTATGTACAAATGCCTTGAGACAATATGGAACAAGGTAAGAAGAACTGAAAATCTAGTGACTGAAATGGAGAGATCACTAAGCAATATGACACAAAATGAATATTGAAAGGTAATACAGGTATTTTAAGAGTGCTGATCTTTGCCCTAAGGGCAGTGGGAATCCTTTGAAATATTATAAGCAAGTAGTTGTTTTAAATAGATACATCTGGTTGAGTGGAGAGAAATATTTGAAGGGGACAAAGGTAGAAGAGGTGTCAACAGATGCTGTGAAGGGTCAGAGTAAATATGTTGGGTTTTGAGGTCCAAAAGGCAAGATCAAAAATATTACTTATGTAGTACTCATATAACAATGGAGGAAGAAAATTTCTATACATTTTTATTGAGAAATAAAATTTTAAAATATAATAATACTAAAAATTGGTTATAATTTTTAATACAAGTATACTAGTGAGAAGAATGGACATTCTTTTTTGGGAGGATAGAATTTCCTTTTAATGGTTGGAGGGGTTAAATAACTCAACATCAGTGAGTGGTTTTCCTTGCTTGGATAACAAATGAGCCACTCAGAATCTTATTTTGGTTGCAGCTTCATTTTCATTTATTTTTGTGAATAAAATCTGTCATCATGGGATATTTTGTTATACATTTACCATTTTTTTTGACTATTGTTTTCCTGTCAAATCGGAATATAGTGATGAGTGCTTAGTCTTCTTTTATACATCATATTCTTTTATCAGCTATAATGCTTCTGTATAATAAGCATGATGCTTCGCAACATCTGTCGTGCCTTAAAAGAATCCACACTCCATCATACCTTAAAAATGTGGCATTCAAAGTCCACATTTCTCTTCTTTTCTTACTTGGCCATGATGGGTAGGTATGGTAACAAAAAATAACATGGTGCTTGGAATGCTATTGTGACTGGATTACTGCAATTTATACTATGTAAAGGGATGAGAGCATCATTTATGGTCTCTATCTCTGTTATCAAATCTGCCAGCATAGCAAGAATGCAGCAATAGAAGATGCAGAAACAAGTGGGTGTGTACGTGTTCTGTTAATACTTGATAAACACTGAAATTTGAATTTCATGTGTCACAAAATATTACTCTTTCTTTTGATTTTTTTAAGCCATTTAAACGTGCAAAAAACATTCTTTGATCGGAAGACCATATAAAAACAGGCAGCAGTGTAGATTTGACTTGTGGGCAGTAGTTTGAAGACCCATGGAGTAGAGAGAGGAAAGCCAGTTATCAGTTATTTCAGACTAGAAATGGTATAGTTTGGCCAAGGAAGGTGACGGAGATAAAAATAAAAAGACATTCTTGAGATATTTAAATGGTAAATGAATCTGATATTGAATTAAATATAAAGGAAGAGAGGAGAACTCTGAGGTTTATGATTTGCATAACTGGTTTGGAGATTCTCAGTTAGGATAGGAAAATCTAGAAATAGACCAAATTTGCAGAGAAAAATTATGAGTTCACTTTTGAACATTTCGTGCTTCATATGCTTTTGTTATATCAAAGGAGAGGTTTAAATAAGCAGTGGAGTTCATAGGTCTTGCCTAGGTCTATACACGTTTTGTAATTGAAAACGCTAACTTGGATGAGATTACTCAGCTAGAGAGTAGAGAATTAGAAGAAAGGAGAGCATAGGGCCAAACCTTGAGGAACTCCTACACTTAATTATGTAGGGAAGAAGCTCAGCTTGCCAAGGACAGCAAGGAGCAGCTCAAGTGGTGGTAGAAAAAAGAGAAAGTTGTACCCTGAATGGCAAAGGGAGAGAGTGTTGAAAGAGAGTGCTAGTGGTTAGTAGACTTGAATTCCACAATCAAGTAAGATGATGTTAAAATGTCCACTGCATTTAGTTAGTGATATGGGGATAATGAAACCTAATGAACCTACTGAGAACTGTTTTATTGGTATTATAGGGGAGGAAGCCAGAACAGAGGGGAATTAGGAGTGAGATTGTGAAAATAAAAACCATGTTTTAGAAATCTGCATATGAAACTGGAGAGAAGGCAGTGGCAGAACTATTTTGGATTGAAAGCTTTGTCTGGTGCATTTGGTTTTAAAGGGAGACAACTGAGTAATTTTACAAAAAAGTGGGGATAATTCATTAACTTGGTGATTGAAGATACACGAAAGAGAAAGTAAAAGAGAGATGGGATCAAAGCCCAGGTGGAATTAATCAATCTAATCTGCTCATCTCAAAAATTTAGATGTCTATATTTACATTTCAATTTATTTTCATACTTAACAAATTCAAAATGCCTTGAAGCGTTGACTTTTCTTAGACTAGCAGCTCTAATCTCTGAAAAACAAGTAGTGAATTGAAGGTCCCAGTTTATTTGGTTGTGTGCCTGACAGAAATTTTCTTTATCATTCCAATTAAAATATAGTATTTTGAAAACACACTGTCAATCCTTGATTTAACACCCCACTTATATCAATGGACAGATCTACCACACAGAAAATCAATAAGGAAACACTGGCGTGAAATGACACATTTGTGAAGATAAACTTAATAGATACATACAGAACTTTCTATCCAAAAGCAGCAGAATACACATTCTTTTCACATGCACATGGGACATTCTCCAGGATGCATCCATCAACAGAAGAATGTATAAAGAAATTGTGGTACACACATACAATGGAATGTTACTCAGCCATAAAAAAGAATGAAATAATGCCATTTGCAGTGACATGGATGGACCTAGAGATTGTCATACTGAGTGAAGTAAGCCAGACAGAGAAAGACAAAAATCATATGATATCACTTATATGTGGAATATTTTTTAAAATGGTATAAATGAACCTATTTACAAAACAGAGAGTCACATATGTAGAAAACAAACTTACGGTTGCCAAGGGGGTAAGGGTGGAGGAGGGATAAATTGGGAGATTGGGATTGACATATACACACCACTATATATAAAATAGATAACTAATAAGAACCTACTGTATAGCACTCTACTGTACTCAATACTCTGTAATGACCTATACGGGAAAAGAATCTAAAAAAAAGTGGATATATGTATATGTATAACTGATTCACTTTGCTGTACAGCAGAAACTAACACAACATTGTAAATCAACTATACTCCAATAAAAATTAATTAATAAAAAATACACATGTTCAATAATGATATTGGCTATGGATGTGAATAAGTAACCTGAATCCCTTCATAGTTTTTTTTTCCTTTTTCTCTTGCTCAATGGGTAAGACTGTAGATAATCTCTCCCAAGCTCTCCTGGGCTCTCAGACCTCTTCTATGTCACACTGAGGGCCCTTGAGTCCTTTCTGGTTTCCATTCCCAGTGCTGGCTCTGTCCAGGATATGAGGTGGTGAAAGGTGTGCACTCAAGGATTACAGAGTAGGGTGGTAGCTAAAGGAGTCTGCAGGTTATTTAGAAGTTGTTGGTTAATATTTGAAAAGCTGTAACAAGTATTCGGTCTGATATGAGAACTTAATGGCTCTTCAGGAACCATGCCAAGTTTGAGTTTCCCAGGCAGTTTTTCCAAAGGTACTGAAAATTTTAGAGCAGAGCCTATTGATTTGCAATGATATTTTTCTGCCAAGAGAAAAAGCAAGCGTCTGTGTAAACGTCAAAGAGAAATCAAATAAGATGGACAGTGAGTATTAATTGGGTCTGTCAGCATGGAGGCTTTTGATGATTTTTGGAAAAAAATTTAGTGTTTGTAGGGGGGAAGAACCTCTAGTAGAGTGGACTAAAGACTGAGTGGGAGGTGAAGAAATACACAAAACTCTAGTAGAGAGACAGGGCCATAGCTAAAGTGAGCTTAAGGTTAGGGAGATTGTTTTAATGGATGAGATTTGAGCATGTTCAAATGGTAATACAAAGTAGACAGTAGTGAGGGAGTATTTGAAAGTGGGAGATAGAGTTAAGTTCCAGAGAAAGTAGAAGGGGAAACACCTCCCAGTGGACGTGGATTATCATTAATAACAAGCAGTTTGCTCCTTTGACTATAAAGGGAGGGAAAATGGTGCAGATGTAAGCGGGACTATAGATCTTAAAAGAAAAAGTGAGCTATCACTAGTCTACTGGTTTCTCTTTACTCTGTGTTGTAAGAAGAGAGATCTTCTATGGGAAGTAAGACAGATGGGAAGGAAGAACAGGTTTGGGGCAAAAGCCGAAGTTTGAAATAATTTTTGTAGAAAGGTGAAGAATAAATAGAACAGGACTTGCTTAACATCATTGAGGGACAAATACAATTATTCCTCTAAGAATTTTCTTTGCAATTAATAGTTCAGGTTTATACATATGAAGTATCACAGAATCTGACTTTTGTCTAAATGTTGAAGAATTTAAAAAACCTTTTTAAGTTCAATTTTCTGATTGAGTCAAAGACAAGTATATAGATGCCAGTATTTGAGTCAAAGACAAGTATATAGACGCCAGTATATCTCTAGCACACATTTTACTTCATTCATTGTTCAGTTTAAAAGTATTTATTATATCTTAAAATCGGTTTTGTTTTTATTGTTTACTTGCCCTTAAGAAAAAAACATTGGGGATTTGGAACTTGCTTTTTTTCATTATGTATTTCCCTACAGTACTAAGCATGGTACTTTCAACATAATAGAAGTTTTAGGGTTTTTCTTTTACATTTTGACTTACTCTTTCTGACAGCAATTTTACATCAATCTTAGCTAGCCCTGTAGTTTGCTTTATCTTTTACTCTTACCAAAAACTTTTCTGCATCATCCTTTGCTAGACACGAAGCCTCATGGTGGGATGAAAACTTGAGATATTATTTGCCAGGATTTGTTACATTTGTTTCTTTTGGTTTTTAAAAAATTTACTTAAAGTTATTATGAAGTTTGGTCATGTTCTATCTTCAAGTTATGCTGAGGGCAGGATTTTGTGTCATTTTATTTCTGCCTGTTTTCTGTATTGCTTTTGGAGAAAATATTGGGAGATATGCTTTAAGGCAGCCACCATTATTTTATTATCTCACTATTTTCACCTACACTGACATTTCCTGGTCACTCACTTTAAATGTAATTACAAATGAAAAACAAAGATCAATTAAATTTAGTTGGGTAATCTGTTAAAATTTAAATTTATTAAGATGTATAAATTTGGTCCATAAATGTATGTGTGTAAGAAATAGAAGATTTTAAAGTGCCAGATTACACAGCTTGTGTTACTCTATTTCAAACTCATACCTGTGGATTGTAATAAAACACACACACACACACACACACACACACACACATACAAGACACAGAAAACATCAGAGAACAAATAAAACAATTAACCTGAGTCTTTCCTTAGGTCACTCCATCCATGTTGCATTGTAGTTTGCGTTTTTTTACCCACGGTCAAGGCTATGGGGAGATTTTAGAAGGTGTGTGAAAGATGGAGGTCAATCACAGATGTCCACAAATGTGTTTCTGTAAGAAAGAGTTCCTCCACGCATAGCCCCATCACGTCTAGAAACTGGAGTACAGGAATCTATTTTGAGGTTACTTGGCTGGCTTCTCCTGGGGCAATCTGTCAGCATATATGTCATGCTCTTTTTGTTTAGGCTATAGTTGCCATAGACAGTGCTAGGAAGTAAGGAAAAGCACTCTGTAGGAGCAGGAAAGATGGCAGGAAGCCAAAGGGAAAAACACAAAAATAGATCGCTATCTTAAAATATTATCCCAGCCCTACCATCCAATCTACAATAAGTTTTGTTCTGTTTTTATTATATAAAGAGCTAATGAAAGCATCATATATGTTAATTTTTGATACATGTTGATTTTTACTCACAGCTACCTTAGAAATTGATGAGGACTATCCATTATATCAGTCAATTTATAGAGTGACAGCCACAGATGAGGACTCTAAATGGTAATATACTGATGGTAGGTGGTGATCATTGTGTGAGACACATATATCGCTTTGGCATGCACTTAGAATGGCAAACACATAGGTAGCCAAGGTAAGATGGGATATAAGCCTTACAGATGAATTTGAAACTAATCCGGTAGGAAAGAAGAACAATTTCTGATATTTCCATTAGAAAAATAAGGAAAGCATTGTTGGGAAGATTTTTCTGAGTACAGTGCTATGCTTTGGAGATATTTTTCAAGAGTGGTTAATATATTTAATGTGATAATTAAAGAAAGCATAATGAAGCTGACAAGCACTCTAATGCAATATTCATGTTAATGTTAGAAATAGCATTTTTATAAGAAATTTTCTTAATGAGTATAAGAAAATTATACAACTTCTAACAGAGGTGGGCAGCTACAAGAAAGACATCAACGCTGAGCTGAAACTGGGACTTTGTCTCTTGGATTCTATTCAGAACTGTTCCACTTGTCTAGCTATTTCAATGTCACATGTGAATGTGATTATATTTTTTTGATGTTTCAGTATCCTAATTACTAGATATCTAACTATAAGAGACTTGCTTTTCTCATAATTGATTCATGATTGTAAAGTCTCTTAGAGATTTGGCAAAATAAAAAGAACCCATAAAGCTCTAAATGGAGAATTTAGCAGTACATTGGACTACAAAAGTCAGCATGCTTTCTCTGCAGCTGTTCTTTTTAAACATGTATTGAAAGAGTTTACTTCTAATTTGGTAATTCACAGTATGAAGTAAGGAGCACTCTATGGGGGTGAAGTAATGGCACTTCAGGTAACTTGGGTCAAGTTAGGACTTTACCACTAACTAGCGGTGTAATCCTAGGGAAATCACTTAATCCCTCTCGCCCTTGATTTCCAGTTAACCTCCAGTGATATATGGGCTATTGTCAGTCAAGGTACTCAAAATCCCTACTCAAAAATACTTTGTTGTAGACCAGCCAGTATGAAATTTATATGAAATTGTTAAGAAATACAAGACTTTTCCTATTAGATGATGTCTTTCCAATAGATTAAAAAATAACTATGGTCCAGCTGAAAATAGTTATTATCAGCTCTGTCATTTGCAGGAAAAGAGCGCAGCAGGTGTGTTTTAAAATTTAGTGTTTTGGCAAATAGTTACATTGCTAAAGGCTTGATCCTTATCAAATTAAAAAAATATGCAGTTATAATTGAACTTTAATCAAATTTTACCTCATTTCAATCTACATTTTTTTCAGATACTTTTGAGAATGACTTATCTACTCTCACCTCTTCTCAAACATGGTGGAAAATAAATAAAAAGTGCAATCAAGAAGTAAGATAAATTATAAACTGTATTCAACTGTATTAATATTTGCAATCAGTTTAAATCATTATAATTCTTATTTTGTTTCTAAAAAGTCAAACAGTGACAGTGAGTTTATTTTGTACATTCTTTCAGAGATGTATTAATTTGCAGAATGAAATCTAATTTTTAAAAAAAATTCTCTTAAAGGAATGTGTATATTGTTATGCAGCTCTGTAAAAATATAGCAAATCTTTTGGTTGTATTAATAAGCTAAACAACTCTTACTTTTCCTGTATTCTGCATCAGTATATTCCAATGGTTTTAATACAGGCTTAGATAATAAAGAAAGAGAGAAATTAATCAATGTAAAAATAAAGAACTTTCTATATATTTGGTCCATTATTGTATCTGAATGATCTTCCAAATACATTTTCATTTATTTTAGTGTGATTAATGTATGCTTTATTTTTCTAGTACTCCATTGAGACACAGTTATCTGGACCAAAGAAAGGAGCAAATTCTTTTGGAGTGGATTCTGTAAGTGGCATTGTTAGTGTGAGAGGCAATGATCCCTTGGACTTTGAGGCTGGATATCATGTAGTTAATATATTTATTTATTATTCTACAAAGAATGACAAGAATCTTTCATAACTGAACCCTGCCTGAAAGATTAAACAGATTATTATTCTAAAGGAAGAGTAATATTTTGTGATTCATTAATGAGGATTAGTGCAGTTAACCAAATATCTAGAACCAGTCTTGGTGGATGTCAAAACATAGAGATCATGTCTTAACTTTTTAAATCTATCTAAAGAAGTTTCAGAAAAAAAAGACTTTAAGTAGCTTTCTAATTAGGGAAAACTAAATCAGTAAATCATTAAATGTAAAAATTTTCTGAACATCACAAATAGGAAGAAATTTAAAACAGTCAAGTTGTGGTATTGAAACAATTTATGCCCTGCCCTACTTAGAATGACAAAACACATAGGTAGCCAAGGTAAGATGGGGTATAAGTCTTTCAGATGAATTTGAAACTAATGAGGTAGGGAAAAAGAACAATTTCTGGTATTTCCATGAAAAAAGAAGGAAAGCATTGTTGGGAAGATTTTTCTCAGTAGAGAATGACATGTTAGTAGGAACAATGATTGGAAAGAAAACAACTAGAGGGCTATTGAGATAACCTGTGCACACAGAAATAGAGTGTGAAATTTGAGAAATAAAGGGATAAATTATTATTATTATTATTACTACTGGCATTGGTAAAACATTTCCATTTTCAGAAATCCTCCACATGTATTATTTCAATAAGGTGGTTGAGAAAATAGTCATTAGAGAGCAAATGCAAGAATTTATAGAAAAAATAGAGAATGTGCTGCTGAACAGATATTTAGGAGAAAGAGTATTAATAACTAAAGATGATCTCAACCTTCTAGCCTAAAAGAACATAAAGGGTAGAAGAAAGCCAATGACTTCTATTTCAATTTCAATCTGGAAATGTTAAATGTCACAGAATGGGGAAGAAGCCAATGATACATATCTTTTAAGCAATTTGAGTGTTAGGACTACAATATGAGGTTAATATGAGCTTAAAATTAAAATTAGGTGGGAAAAATGGAGATTGTGCATATCAGCTACCTACGTATTAAGCAGTTCAGCTCCATACTTGTGCCCATTCCCTGCCTCACTTCCCTTGCTTACCTTGACTCACACATTCAACCAAACTTGCCAAGTCCTTTAAGACCTACTTACTTCATCTTTCTACTACATAGCTAACCTATAAATTTTATGACATTTTTATAAAAGAGATTTAAATACGCTCATTGTCAGCCCCTCACTCAGCACAGGTTCTTGTACATTATAAGGGCTTTTTTTTTTTTTTTCTTTTGTGCGGTACGCGGGCCTCTCACTGTTGTGGCCTCTCCCATTGCGGAGCACAGGCTCCGGACGCGCAGGCTCAGCGGCCATGGCTCACAGGCCCAGCCGCTCCGCGGCATGTGGCATCTTCCCGGACCGGGGCACGAACCCGTTGCCCCTGAATCGGCAGGTGGACTCAACCACTGCGCCACCAGGGAAGCCCGTAAGGGCTTTTTTAATGTTTGCTTAAAAACATTTTAGTGGATACCTTAGTGCCTCGGGGTGTTTTTTCTTTTCAGAAGGACACTTACTGATATGTGTGAATAAATAATATTTAAAGGGTAAGATGTGTGACAGGATGATGGGGAAAATATTTGAGATCTGATGACCTTATAAACTCTTTTCAGAAATTACCTCCTGTTCTGATCGCAAAGAGTAATTCATGGTCCTGTTTCCAGGGGTTAGCATTAAACAGTCTGCTTTGTGAATGGTTTCAATGCATTGTACTTTTAGTTAATGATTGAATCTGTAATTCATTCATTTTTTTTGTTCAATTTAGTCTATATTTAGGCATGCAGCCAAGCTACACAGACCTTTGAGATTTAATGGCAAATGACATGAAGCTATTTTGAAATATACAACTAATCTAGTTAACTAAGAAAGCACTTATATTTCTTTTAGTTGCCTAGAAGACAAATAAAACACTATATTTAATTGGAGAACACTACAACAACAAAAAACCTAACAGGAGACATATTATAAAGATACACATGTATTACTAAATAGTATAAAGTTTTTTTAAAAAACTCTTTTCCAGTTTTCCAGCTTACACTGAGAGCAACAGATACAACAGGTCTATTCTGTCAAGGGACACTAATTATCATGATTAAAAACATAAATGATGAGAAGCCTCAATCTGAGTAAGCATATTTATTTTAAAGTGTAACCATAGAGAATGGCTAACTAAACTTTTCACACATATTGTAAATAATAATAATAAAGATTATATAGCATATAAAAATATTTTGTTATATTAAAATATATTACTATATACATAAGTGATACATATGCTGATAGAAAGTAAAATATATGTCAGAAAATATTGGTAAACAAATATAGAAATGACCAACATTGTAATATATGGTGAAAAGATTTTTGTGTATCTTTTCGTTTTCTTCCCCAAAGGTTTTGTAAAGTTGTTGTGCTGCTTTTAAATAAATATATTAATTTTAAACAATGGGAAAAGTAGACCTTAAAATGTAGTTTAAAATGTTTAATTTAAATTACTTTACTTCCATACTCTGAGATATAATTGTAGCATTCAAAAATATTTTCAGATTACTAATGTCTGTTAGATGTTTTTCTATACTTCAAAATGTAGTAATCAAATACATTACTACAATCTAAGAAAAATTAAATACTACTTAGATTGATGAAGAGAAAAAGAAAAATGGTAGTATTCAAATTATTTTCCTTCCACCCCTAAGTTATATCCCTACAGATAACTAAGGAGAGTAACATTGTTTGAATCCCCAAATTCATTTTTATATTATCTGAACAAGAGAAGCAAATATGGAGCTTAGTTTTTCTCTTATTTCTGGGGATTGTTACTCTACCTGTCCTACTACATTTGTGGCAGAGGTGCTGCCAACTTCTTAAAATAATTTTTTGTCACCTGCATGACCACTATAAGCATAAATTTTTGCCTTTACTTATTTAGTAGAATTCAATGCTAGATAATATAAGCAATACCAAAATTACTAAAATATTGGTATGGCCCCAAAATATTGTTTTTGTTTCTTAAGAGACATAGTATGTTAAATTACAATTAATGAAACAGAAAAGGAAATGATTCAAAGTGGTCCAGAATGTAAATACTGTGAGTTATATTATATTATGGTATAAAGGAAAAACCACACTGTAAATGAGAAAACACATTAGATTGTAGTGGTCAAGAAGGTTGCTCAGAGGAATGAGTGGCCTCACCCACTCACCTCCCTTTTCCTTTAACTTTCCTTGAACTTCCTTCCCAAGCCCAGATTTAGCCTTTCCTTCCCTTTAAAATGTGTAGCAAAGTTATGGTATCTATCACACAGCACTACAGTTATTTATATCTGTGTTCACCTCTAGCAGTGAGATCTAAAGAGCAGAAGCTGGCTTATTCTTATGCATATAAACTGGAATAACATACTGTAGGTTACTGATAAATGTCTGATGCTTGAATGGAAGGTTGAATAAGAAAGAAATTTAAGTTTCAGAAATGTTCTGGAAATTGATCAGGGACTTGAAATATACTTTAAAGAGATGAACAATAAATTTAAAATAAATGTCCTGATAACTTGCTTGTCCAAACTTGTCCAAAGTTATGACTTTGGACAGCCTTTCATCATACCAGATAACAAGATGAAAATGAATATATTTAATCCCTTATGTTCAATTGCCAACTATTCCATACATTGGGTATTTGGAATAATAGAGGTACACTATTTCAATCTGTTTTCCAGTTTTCATCTCTTTGATGTCATGCTATCTTTCATGTCTGGCATGATGCCAGAGACTAAATGATTAAAAATTAATGCTTATGCAAAAAAGTTATGTAACTTTGTGCCAGAAATGGATTTTCTCAACATTTGAATACTTTTGGAACTCTTAAATTCTTGACAAGATGAAGGTAATATCATCACAAATCCAAAAGATTCTTTGTAAGTTATCAGAACTGAGCAGGTATGTGCATACAAATCTGCATTTGCAACATTTTTTCATCAACATAATTTTTTTCTTTAGACCTTTTCCTCTGAATTCTATTAATGTAACTGAAGAAAAACCTGTTGGAGAATTATAGCAAGAGTAAAACCAACAGGTCGAGATGAAGATGGCGGCATCACTTATACCTTTAGAACACATCAGGAAAAGTTTGCTTTGGACCCTTGTAAGTTTTAAATACATAGTTCTAGCTGTCTTCCTTTAAGCATTCACTATCTAATCTCAGCATTTCCTTTAGACTTCGGGCTAGTAAAGCTACCCTTTCAAAATTAGATTAAATATGGAGAAGGAAACACCAAAAATGTGTGGCATTTGACAGTTGCTATATTCCTACTTGTAAAAATGAACTTCTTGTGAAATAACGACTGTCATAGTAACTTATTTTTATAACGGGCTATTGGCTTTCAGAGGCAATCAGTACAATGCTTCTGTGAAATCCTTGTAAACTATAGGACAGACAAGTCATATCTAACTCCTTAATTTCATTTGTGAAAATCGGAACATTTCCTTAATAATTATATTTTGGATACTTGATTATGGATATATTCCTACCTATGTGTACAGAATTACTACTCTGAAATATTGTTTTCCTATGGCTTGTCACAGTACTTGATTTAACTGTCCAGCATTCAACCAGAGGAAAAAAAACCCACCAGCAACACAACTATGAGAGCTTCTTAAGCAGACCCTGTAAGGCTGTTGTTGTCTCTGTGTCTAATGCCAGAGCTTGAGGTCCACAAGCCCAGAGGGCAGGAAGGAAGATGAATATAAAGTGGGGGAGATTAAGGGTAGACCAGACACACAAGCAGGCTCTGGACTCTATGAGAATGCACTAAAACCCATGTCCGTTCTTGTTGCCGCTGACCTTGGTAGTAAGGGTATCCTGCAGAAGCTGGGGCCTTTCATTATAAGGCTAAGCACACACACCTGTTCTAGGAGTCAGAGAAGCTGAAAGAGGATCCAGAGGTGGAAAGAGCAGCTGCAGAGCCAGCTGCTACTTCATGCCAATGATGAGATAGCAGACCAGCAAAAACATATGTAAGAAATGAAATGTCTGCTGCTAACTTTCAACTCTCCCAGTCAACCAAGATTCTCCCTTGGAGGCACCGGGGATGAACAGTCATTTCTGTCTTCACAAATTTTCCTAAGTTTGAACCTTGAGCTCATTTTTCATCTTTCTATAAAATACATCTCTTATATGTGGAATCTAAAAAAAAGGTACAAATGAACTTATCTACAAAACAGAAATAGAGTTACAAATGTAGAAACAAACTTATTATTACCGGGGGTAAGGGTGGGAGGGATAAATTGGGAGACTGGGATTGACATATACACACTACTATATATAAAACATAACTAATAAGGACAGGGAACACTACTCAATACTCTATAATGGCCTATATGGGAAAAGAATCTAAGAGTGGATATATGTCTATGTATAACAGATTCACTTTGTTGTACACCTGAAACTAATACAACATTGTAAATCAACTATACTACAATAAAAATTATTTAAAAGAAGAATTAGTTAAGTTGGATGGCAGAAACAATACATGATTAGGATTTTAACATAGTTTGGCTACTTTTTTCAGGCTCAAAAACACTAATAACGCTATTATTGTAATTAAAATCATATACTGTGGTCTGGTACTTTTAAAGTCGAGATGCTACCTATGCTTGGTAAATCCATAAATTACAACTTAGAGATATGGAGGAAAATATGATGAAACCATTTATAATATTAAATTATATTTTAAAGGTAAGTATAAAGCAAGTGGGCATTTTTAAACAAATATTTTCTATGATTGTAGAGATGCTAAACATCAATTTCCTTATTCACTAAAAGTATATACTATTAAATGAATTAAATTACCATCAATATGAATAAATTAATATATGCTTAATTATTTGAGTTTGGTAATTTTTCTTTATTTATTTTCATTAGTTACAGGCATAATCACTCTTCTTCAGCCTTTGAATCTTGACAACCCAAATAATACTAAAACCTATTCTTTGGAAATTGAGGCCATAGATAATGGGAATAATACCAGTACCTATATGTTTACAGTTTTTGTGGAGGATGTAGACAATCCTATTGTCTGTGACTCGAGTTGTTCAATAGGAGCAGGTAAATTACAAGTCTATTTTATTGATAACATTCATGAAATGAAAGAGTAAGAAAATTTTAAAATAAAATTTTTAATAATAACTAAAGTTTTTTTTTTAGTTTTAATAAAAGAGAAGTAAGTAAAAGAACTGAATAAAGTGAGAGATATACTACTACAAAGAAAAAATATAGAGTTGGTATGATTTAAAATAACTTTCAAATAATTATTTCTTTGTGTGGAAGATCGGGTACAGGAATAGTTACAAAATTATTTTGTTTATCCATAACATATGAATTAACAGGTTGCTTAACAAGTTGTCATATGTGTGAAAATCTAAACAATAAAATACAATTTTTATCTTCTAAATTGACCAAGACTTAAAAATAACAGGAAAAAAGTCAGTGCTGGCTAAGGTATAAAGAAATTAACACTTACAATGGAATACTACTCAGCCATAAAAAAGAATGGAATTTTGCCATTTGCAGCAATATAGATGGACTTGGAGGGCATTATGCTAGGTGAAATAAGTCAGACAGAAAAAGACAAATACTGTGTAATATCACTTATATGTGGAACTGAAAAAATACAACAAACTAGTGAATATTAAAAAAAGAAGCAGACTCACAGATCTAGAGAACAAACTAGTGGTTAGCAGTGGGGAGAGGGAAGGTGGGAGGGAGGCAAAGTAGGGGTAAGGGATTTAGAAGCACAAACTAGTAGGTATAAAAGAAGCTACAAGGATATATTATACAACATGGAGAATACAGCAAATATTTTATAATAACTATAAAAGGAGTATAACCTTTAAAAATTGTGAATCAGAGAGGAACCGAGATGGCAGAGTAGAAGGACGTGCTCTCACTCTCTCTTGTGAGAACACCAGAATCACAACTAGCTGCTGGACAATCATCGACAGGAAGACACTGGAACTCACAAAAAAGATACGCCACATCCAAAGACAAAGGAGAAGCCACAATGAGATGGTAGGAGGGGGGCAATCACAGTAAAATCAAATCCAATAACTGCTGGGTGGGTGTCTCACAGACTGGAGAACACTTATACCACAGAAGTCCACCCACTGGAGTGAAGGTTCTGAGCCCCATGTCAGGCTTCCCAACCTCGGGGTCTGGCAATGGGAGGAGGAATTCGTAGAGAATCAGACTTTGAAGGCTAGCGGGAATTGATTTCAGGACTTTGACACGACTTGGGGGAAACAGAGACTCCACTCTTGGAGGGCACACACAAAGTAGTGTGTGCATTGGGACCCAGGGGAAGGAGCAGTGACTCCAGGGGAGACTGAACCAGACCTACCTGCTAGTGTTGGAGGGTCTTCTGCAAAGGCGGGGGGTGGCTATGGCTCACTGTGGGGACAAGGACACTGACAGATGTTCTGGGAAGTACTCCTTGGTGTGAGCCCTCCCAGAGTCTGTCATTAGCCCCACCAAAGAGCCCAGGTAGGCTCCAGTGTTAGGTTGCCTCTGGCCAAACAACCAACAGAGAGGGAACCCAGTCCCACCCAACAGCAGTCAAGTGGATTAAAGTTTTACTGAGCTCTTCCCACCAGAGCAACAGTCAGCTCTACCCACCACCAGTCCCTCCCATCAAGCCTCTTAGACAGCCTCATCCACCAGAGGGCAGAGAGCAGAAGCAAGAAGAACTACAGTCCTGCGGCCTGTGGAACAAAAACCACATTCACAGAAAGATAGACAAGATGAAAAGACAGAGGGCTATAGATCGAGAAGATGCAAGAAATGTTTAACAAAGACCTAGAAGAATTAAAGAACAAACAAACAGAGATGAACAATACAATAACTGAAATGAAAAATACACTAGAAGGAATCAATAGCAGAATAACTGAGGCAGAAGAACGGATAAGTGACCTGGAAGACAGAATGGTGGAATTCACTGCTGTGGAACAGAACAAAGAAAAAAGAATGAAAAGAAATGAAGACATCCTAGGAGACCTCTGGGACAACATTAAACATAACAACATTTGCATTATAGGGGTCTCAGAAGGAGAAGAGAGAGAGAAAAGACCACAGAAAATATCTGAAGAGATTATAGTCGAAAATTCCCTAACATGGGAATGTAAATAGTGACCCAAGTCCAGGAAGTGCAGCGAGTCCCGTACAGGATAAACCCAAGGAGAAACACGCCGAGACAGATAATAATCAAATTAGCAAAAATTAAAGACAAAGAAAAATTATTGAAAGCAGCAAGGGAAAAATGACAAATAACATACAATGGAACTCCCATAAGGTTAACAGCTGATTCTAAGCAGAAACTCTACAAGCCAGAAGGGGGTGGCATGATATACTTAAAGTGATGAAAGAGAAGAACCTACAACGAAGATTACTCTACCAGACAAGGATCTCATTCAGATTCGATGGAGAAATCAAAAGCTTTACAGACAAGCAAAGGCTAAGAGAATTCAGCACCACCAAACCAGCTCTAAAGGAACTAGTTTAAGGAAAAGAACTTTAGAACGCTAAAGGAACTTCTCTAAGTGGGAAACACAAGAGAAGAAAAGGATCTAAAGAAAAAAACCCCAAAACAATTAAGAAAATGCTCATATATAACAATTATAAATATATATGCACCCAACATAGGAGCACCTCAATACATAAGGCAACTGCTAACAGCTATAAAAGAGAAAATCGACAGTAACACAATAATAGTGGGGACTTTAACACCTCACTTACACCAATGGGCAGATCATCCAAAATGAAAATAAATAAGGAAACAGAAGCTTTAAATGACGCAACAGACCAGATAGATTTAACTGATATTTATAGGACATTCCATGCGAAAAGAGGAGATTACACTTTCTTATCAAGTGAGCACGGAACATTCTCCAGGATAGATCACATCTTTGGTCACAAATCAAGCCTCAGTAAATTTAAGAAAATTGAAATCATATCAAGCATCTTTTCTGACTACAATGCTATGAGATTAGAAATGAATTACAGGGAAAAAAAATGTAAAAAACACAAAGACAAACACATGAAGGCTAAACAATACGTTACTAAATAACCAAGAGATCACTGAGGAAATCAAAAAATACCTAGAGACAAATGACAATGAAAACACGATGATCCAAAACCTATAGGATGCAGCAAAAACAGTTCTAAGAGGGAAGTTTATAACTATACAAGCCGACCTCAAGAAACAAGAAAAATCTCAAGTAAACAATCTAACCTTACACCTAAAGGAACTAGAGAAAGAAGAGCAAACAAAACCCAAAG
>NC_041218.1:84333377-84334967 GCF_002837175.3 Physeter macrocephalus
CATTTCCTCTAAGATCAGGAACAAGACAAGGTTGCCCACTCTCACCACTCTTATTCAACATGGTTTTGGAAGTTCTAGCCACAGCAATCAGAGAAGAAAAAGAAATAAAAGGAATACAAATTGGAAAAGAAGAAGTAAAACTGTCACTGTTTGCAGATGACATGATACTATACATAGAGAATCCTAAAGATGCCACCTGAAAACTACTAGAACTAATCAATGAATTTGGCAAAGTTGCAGGACACAAAATTAATGCAGAGAAATCTCTTGCATTCCTATACACTAACAACAAAAATCAGAAAGAGAAATTAAGGAAACACTCCCATTTACCATTGCAACAAAAAGAATAAAATACCTAGGAATAAACCTACCTAGGGCGACGAAAGACCTGTATGCAGAAAACTATAAGACACTGATGAAAGAAATTAAAGATGATACCAACAGATGGAGAGATATACCATGTTCTTGGATTGGAAGAATCAATATTGTGAAAATGATTATACTACCCAAAGCAATCTACAGATTCAATGCAATCTCTATCAAATTACCAATGGCATTTTTTACGGAACTAGAACAAATCGTCTCAAATTTGTATGGAGACACATAAGATCCCGAATAGCCAAAGTAACCTTGAGGGAAAAAAACGGAGCTGGAGGAATCAGACTCCCTGACCTCAGACTATACTACAAAGCTACAGTAATCAAGACAATACGGTACTGGCACAAAAAGAGAAACATAGATCCATGAAACAAGATAGAAAGCCCAGAGATAAACCCACGCACCTATGGTCAACTAATCTATGACAAAGGAGGCAAAGATATACAATGGAGAAAAGACAGTCTCTTCAATAAGTGGTGCTGGGAAAACTGGACGTTTTTTGATCCAACTCCTAGAGTAATGGAAATAAAAACAAAAATAAGCAAATGGGACCTAATGAAACTTAAAAGCTTTTGCACAGCAAAGGAAACCATAAACAAGACGAAAAAACAACCCTCAGAATGGGAGAAAATATTCACAAACAATCAACGGACAAAGGATTAATCTCCAAAATATATAAACAGCTCCATATAAAGAAATAAACAACTCAATCCAAAAATGGGCAGAAGACCTAAATAGACATTTCTCCAAAGAAGACATACAGATGGCCAAGAAGCACTTGAAAAGCTGCTCAACATCACTAATTATTAGAGAAATGCAAATCAAAACTACAATGAGGTATCACATAACACCAGTTAGAATGGGCATCATCAGAAAATCTACAAACAACAAATGCTGGAGCGGGTGTGGAGGAAAGGGAAACCTCTTGCACTGTTGCTGGGAATGTAAACTGATACAGCCACTATGGAGAAAAGTATGGAGTTTCCTTCAAAAACTAAAAATGGAATTACCATATCATCCCACAATCCCACTACTGGGCATATACCCTGAGAAAACCATAATTCAAAAAGGCACATGCACCCCAATGTTCATTGCAGCACTATTTACAATAGCCAGGTCATGGAAGCAACCTAAATGCCCATCGACAGACGAATGGATATAGAAGATGTGGTACATATATATAATGGAATATTACTCAGCCATAAAAAGGAA
>NC_041218.1:84334977-84346682 GCF_002837175.3 Physeter macrocephalus
TGGGGTGGGGATGGTAGTGTGATGAATTGGGCGATTGGGATTGACATGTATACACTGATGTGTATAAAATTGATGACTAATAGAACCTGCAGTATAAAAAAACAAACAAAAAAACAACTATAACTAAACTTTCTTTGGGTTATTTGTATGGAAATATGTTAATATAAATATTTCAGACATTACATGAAATTTCTAAAAATCTTATATGTTCTGGTATAATGTTATAAGTCATAATTCTAGTTATTACTTTAAAATGTATATCTCAGAAATAAGTAAATTTTCTTGTCAATTGCATTATTATGAACTTTCATCAAATCTTTAACCATCTTTATTTTTAAGTCTTTTGTCATTTACAGAGAGTTCTGGGTGTACTCTGGTGCTTTTGCAAAAACGTTCCTATAGAAGTGTTTCATCTTCAAGGAATTCATGGAAAAGACTCTGACAAGTATACGTTTCTGGTAACTGTACTGCTGAACTGAATGAATAAGAATTTTCAGAACTCTAATGGAAAACTGATGAATTCATAAAAGTGCTAACAAAAGATTAATTTCATGGGACTGAGTGAACTGATGAGGATGATTATAATTTTTGTGACTTTCTGTTTGAATAAAAAAAAAATCCCACAAGGACTCAGAGGCAAAAAATTTACAAATCAATTTTCACTGCAAAGTAAAGGAAGTGTTACAGTGGAGGATTACTGGACTGAATGTCAATATTATGACATAGTATGAGTGTGTTTCGTGTGTTGTGAAAAAAAAAAGAAGAGAGAGGGTGGCTGGTGGGGGAGAGCACCTTTCTCTCTTTCTACTCCCCAGAAGAATATCCACCCACCTAACCCAAGGAAAAGTTTTGATGATGAACTTAAATGATAAGAAAGACAATAAACTTTCATTATGATATTAGTTCCCAGAAAAAAAAATAATAATAGTAAAAGGGGAACAGAGACTAACTTGACGGAGAGAACATTAGGAGAATTTAGATGGGAGGTCAGGGAAGGCATCTTTAAGTGCTGATATTTAAGTAAAAAGTTGAGTAGGAAAAAGGAAGAAAATTCTAGACATAAAGAAATAAATGCAATAGTCTAGAGGCTGGAAAGAACATGGTCGGTTTGAAGAACTCCAAGAAAGCCAATATTTCTAGACAAGTGGATACTCAAGTTTATCGTGTAGTGGAATCACCTGGTGGATTTGTTGAAATAGAGATACCTGGGTTCCAGCCACAGTGGTCTGGTTCAGCAGGTGTGGTTTGGGGTCTGAACATTTGCATTTAGAAGTTCCCAGATGATGCTGATGGTGCTGGTCCATGGACCAGTGAGGGAGCTGGAAAGGGATGGAAGAAACTAAATAATGAAGGGTCTTAGCACTTTGGCAGAGAGTTTCAATTTTATCTCAGGAGGAACAGAAAATGACTAAGAAGTTTTAAGCAAAGAAATCATAAGTTTTGGATCCACCTAAAAAGTCAGTCTGGATGCCACATAAAGGGAGAGAAACTGAGTATTGAGAAGCCATTTAGGACATTCTTGCAAGAGCAAAATGGCTATATGAACTGCTTTTGAAGGATGGGGAAATTAAATCATGTAACTGAGGCATAGTTTTCTGATAATTTAATTGCTTTGATATGGGAAAAAGTAAACAAGGATCTAAGATGACAAAATTTGGGAGATTGCGTGACCTGGAAACGTTTAGGTTTCTCACCTGAAATTCTGAACAGCTATATGCTACTGAATTTTGACAATGGAAACAAGAATAAAGTAGTATGTCTGCAAAATGAAGATAAAGCACTTTCTGCAAGTTGGTGTCACCTGTCTCTCCATTCTAATGGACGAGCCTCGGAGTGCTCCTCTGTTCTTCAGAGACCTCCTCTTCCCAGAATGGCAGGAATGTACTCAGTGTTAAACACTGAAGTCATCCCTATAATCAATGTCTTCAAAGTCTAATGAATGGAAGAACTTTGGGACCCTTATCAAATTTGTAAAAAAATCAGGAATGGAGAAGCGGGGAATGCTTAGGGTTTGACAATTGGCTCTAGAAATTTGAGGAGCAGAAATTTCAGGAGGATGACAGCGGACAAATAAATTATTATTCATAAGTCGTATTTTATTTCTACTCTGGGGTCAAATATTTTAAATATATTTATAAAGTATAATACACACACACACATACAAATTGTGAATCACTCTATTGTAAACCTGTAACTTATATTATACATCAACTACACTTCAATAAAAAAAGAAATTAACACTTTCATAAAGCAAAATTTTAAATAACAATATAAAATACTATTTTAGTAAATGCTTATAAAGAGTATTAAAATGATTATTATCTTCATTTCAGTATCTTTGTTTCTTAGTTTAGTTTTACACAATTATTAGAGATATGATCAAGATTTATGTGCAAAGTTTACAGTAACATAATGTTTGAAATAAAAAAATACCTAATAATAGGAAATTGGTTAAAAGATAGTATATCCATTTGATGAAATGCTACCTAGCAATTAAAAATTATCTTTTCAAAAAATAGTAATCATGAGGTGATACAAACTGTAAAGTTTCCCTAATTTTGTTGTGTACATGTTATGTGATATTAACCCATAATTATAAATACCATTTTATATATATGACCATAGTTACCTTTATTTTTTGTATAATTACAAAAAATTATTCTTTATTTTGCAACATTCTCTACTGTTAATTTTAAAAATGTTTCTCAAATTAAAACTCTAGCTACAGTTATACAATTTTAACTTCTTGAATAATCACCATCATTACTCCTAATAGTTTGTAGCTATTTCATCTGATATTCTTGCTCGAAAAGAGTACTTGCTTAAAACAGGCTTTCAATTATATAAATTGCAATAGAATAGATATTTAAAGTAATATATGCAGGTATCCTTCAGTAAAATAGATGTTCCTGAAAAGTGTGGTATAAGTTAAAATTTTGTCAATTGCATTTCATTTTAAAAATTTCACCCATTAAAAAACATTCATAATATATTAATTAGAATCAGCATACCCTCATGCATAAGATAATGAAGTATGTTCTCATTAGTGCCATACAAATCACAGCTTTATATACTGTTCCCTGACTTCACCCTTATGTGTGTTTGTGTTTTTCATAAAGACCTCCTGAAAATAAAAACTTTTAAACATTTAAATGTATTTGAGACTTTGCACATAGTAGTATCTCAGAAAATCCAAGTAGGATTGGTTTGAATTTGGTTTGGTCAACTCAAGCTCATCAATTATATCTGTTCTGCTAGTTAGTATCTCCATTCTTTTCCTCCATTTATCTCTAACCTTACTAGCTTACTTATCTGTCACAGTAAAACCCTCTTTACTCTTTCTGCCTTCTCTGTTTTGACTCCTTTTCTGTCTCTAGATGTTTCTATTAGGAGAAACTACCCAGTTAACTGGGAGACAATGAGAGGATAATAAAGTTGAGGGCAAATGGAACACCACAAATTTTATTAAAATAGCTTGTTTTTGTTTTTGTTTTGGATTCCTGTCCATTGTTGCTTTCTATTCATTTCACACAGCTAGTATTATCCCTTCTCCAATTTTTAGAAATATCACTCTTTTGGAAACTGAAAATTTCCAAAACACACATGGATGTGCACATGCATACACACAAAGAAATTTCGTACTTTGACCCAAAACATACATTCTAGTATGTGATAAATCTATCTGAAATAAGAATTTGTGTTAAAGGGACTTGTTCATAAATGCTAAACTTAAAGAAAAGCCTCCTAGTAGGTTGGCAATGAATTACCTTACAGGCCTGGTGCTTATGAAAACTTTACCTTTTGGATCATTTTGAGACAATTGAACTGATGTTCTTTGTAATTTACTTTTTTGGTCTCCCCCAAATCATAGAAAGCTTTAAAAAGATACACGTGGATCACAAGGAGGTCATTCTGACCTGATTTCTACTGCAGACTTGGCTAAACCAGCATAAGCTGCTTAGGCAGGATCAAGATCAAGATTCTGTTCTCTTCCATCATGTGGGTTTATGGCCTTTGTGACAGAGAAGTAGCAGAAAAGAAAATACTGCCTTCTATCTAAAATAGGGTAACTCTGTGGGTCTCTGTGAGGTTTTTCAAGACAGGGTATTGACACAACTTTCAGGTGGCTGATGTGATACATACATATTAAATTCACTTACTATGTTAAATTATCCAATGGCCTTAACTAGAGCGACCACTAAATTAGGTAATCTGTTTACACATGTTCAGTTTGAAACAAAGGTTCAAAATGAGCAAGACCTGTTCACACAACAATTGTTCCATTACGTTCTTCGAAATAGTCAAACTGTATGAGGCTTTTACTAGGCTTTTACTAGGACTACCTAGTCTAGGTTATAGACTTGATATTCAATATTCAAGTACACAGAAAGCAGGAATAATTTTAAAAGAGTAATAATTTTTAAAGAGTATCATTTGTAGAATCATACAACAGGTGAAGAAAATACATATGGTTTAATGTGTGTGCATTTGTGTTATTCGGTTTTTAGGTGAGACAGAATCACAATTGGTAACACTGAAAGAAAGATAAGAAGCAGTGGTTGAAGAAAGGAAAGTAAATAACATTTATTGAGCACTTGTGAGATGCGTTACGTATAATATTTTATTTAATCCTCAGAACTACTCTAAGGTTGAGAATATATCTTATCCTATTGTACAGATGAGAATATTGATGGACTAGAAATTCAGCTGCATTTCTTCCTGACTCCATCCACAGCTTTTGCTCTATTTTTTGTACATTATTGTGAAAAGAGATAAAAGACTTCAATTATCTAACAAAGGAATCAAAGTTGAAAGCATATCTTAATGGTCACTGACTTTGTGCCAGACACTGAGCAATTATATCCTATTCCACATACTAGCCCAAAATTTAAATGTAGAAATATGAAACTGATATTTTTATGTTGACTTTCTTAAAATGAATGTTAGTGGGAAAAATTACTTGTGGTCTTTATTTCTCTGAAATATCATTAAGAAAACTGCTATAGGGAGAAATTCTTACAGTATAACAACTTATGGAGCCAATATGAAGCAAAAAGTAGTGAAAGAATGTTTGAATTTAAATTATTGCTCATGCTTTATATAACTGTATAGGTGTTTCAGTGTCTATTCCTGAAAAGGTTCCTGCATTTGCTTTTATATATAGGATTCTTGCAAGAGATCCAGATCCAGGACAAGAAGTTGAGGTAAGTATTGTATTATTATCTATTAATTTTTTCCAACTTTTATTTTTTAAAAAGTGCTCAAATTTTCAATGAGCAAAAAATTATTTCATCAGGCTTTGAATTAATGTTGTCTTTATATCTTATGGTAGTCACTGAAGTGAGAGAAGGACTTTGAACCTTTGAATATAGTAACAGACTAAAATTTATATGACTTGGAAGTGAAAGCAACAGACCTTCTAAAATGCTCTAAAAGGCATTTAGAAAAACTAGAGCTTACATTTTTTTCCATTTGTCTGATGACATTTATACAGCTGAGAGAATATCGTTTAATGTTTGTTACCTTTTATTCATCCCAGATCAGGCATATTTTCTTTATTATACACATAGTTTGAATAAAGGATATGTTATATCTTTATATAAGTTCTAGTTTCAGCAATAATTAATTAATAGTGATTTAATAAATAATACATGACAAAATAGTTACAGATTAAGAGGGAGTAAAGAAGAAGAAATACAAGATAATTAATCACTCGAGATTTTCTCAGGAATTTTTATGGTGTACATATGAACTATATTCTAATTGTACTTGTAAGAAAAAATTGAGTTTTTGATTATAGAATGTATTAGAAGTCATATTAGTGCAATGGAATATTCTGCTCTAATTCTCTTTAGAGCAAACTAAACTTTTTCCATTTGTTCATACTTACTCTGATAGCTGGCTTATAAACATCATTTGGAGAATAAGGTTGAAATGAAAGCTTAGGGGGGCATTGTTGGAAAATTTAGCCTGTATATAATTTTTCTGGTGACCTGATTACAGTGAGGCATTGATCAGTACTCCCAATTTCATTTTTCTGCTCATGTGAATTTTAGACTGAGGACAGAAGATGACACAGGAAAAGTGTAGTTTCTGGTTTATTAGGTTCAGAAGCTCCATTTATGTGGGTGTGTAAATGTGTGTGGGAGGACAGGGTCAGGATATGGGGATTATGTGCATTTAGGGGGTGTAGATATATATGTGGGTTTAGGCCAGGATACATGCACGTGGGAGGAGGATGGGGTGACTATGTAAATACCGACTACAACTTCATGTGTTTACACATAACTAAATATTACACATTTCATAACTAAATATTATAATATCTGAATTATATTGTAAAAGTCACTGGGAAAGAAAAACAAAACAAAGACTTGGAAAATGATAATTTTTTTAAACAAAAAGCTATAATAATAAGGGGAGAAACAAAGAAAAATGCGATTTTTCCAAAAGAACATTTAATGGATTTTAGCATAATATAAGCCAACTTTGGTTGTTCACTCATAGACAAATAAAAATCAGTTAGTATGCCCATCAAAATGGCTGTGATGCCTTTTTGGAAATGGCATTGGATATGTCTCCCAGGTTTTATTGTTTCTCTTTGGACCAGAAACTGGATGTAAATTTTTTCAAAATATGATGTCTTTACTAAATCCCTTTAAAAATCTTTAATATTCATCTTGAAACTGAGCCCAGTTATAAGCACAGTGATAACAATGGAGAGGAACATGCTGATGTCCCTAAAATATACCTTTGTCTAAAGCAATATTTTATTGTGCCATACAGAAAATCAATTTAGAGATGAGATCTAATGGCTTTTTCCAAATAATTCAGTGTATGTGCCTCCTGAGTATACAAGAGGGAATGACTTTTTTATATATTAGAAAAATCTGTAAATGCAACACTAGAAAATAAACTAATTATAAAACCAATAATAGTTATTTAACAAAAATGCTCTAATACTTAAATATAAAAACCTTTGGAAAAAATACAACTAAAAATGTAAATGAACTTTCAGATTACTTTTGAAGTCTGGAAAAGAAAGTTTAGCTTTTATTTTTATGGGCACTGTCTTCACAAAATTAATTTTGGTTTACTTAGGTCTTGCCAAATAACTGCATCAAAACTGTAAGTTCAGAATCCATGCTTTTTCAATAATGTATTAACCATTTATTTGTGTGCTTTCTTAAAAGTTTTTAATATTAAACTCTTCAGTTAATGCCACTGCCTACTTTGCTTTGGATTCACATAATGGCATGATTTCTAAAACTACAAGACCTCTTTTGGATTATGAAACAAATCCTAAGGTAAGAATAAATGTGAAACAACATTAAATAATAAATACCTTTAAATACCCTTCAATAAGAATAATTTTCAATATTTTCAATAACTTTTAAAAACTTACCTAAATTGAAATAAAAATACCAAATTTATGTAATTGCATTTTCATATTCACATAGATCAAGCAAAAATTCACTTTAAGAAAATAAATTTAGAATTTTATTTGATTCATTTTACTCTTTCCATTAGACTTTTAAAAAATATTATTTCAATTTTTGTGTTTACTTCTTTAAGTGCAATAAAAGTTAGAGAAGGGATTATCTCCATACTCAAAAGCATAAAAATGTTGGAGAAAGGATTGCCTCCATATTCAAAAGCATAAAACTGAGGCAACATTCTGGGTAATTAAATAAAATTGCCCTTTATTACAGTCACAAATTATCTGGAGTGTTGCCTCTATCCTTGGCTTTACTTGACTGTAGAGATCTGGCCTAAATCTTTTTTTCCCCCAATGTCCTGGTCAAATTTCAGATTTGCAAATATTTGGAAAGAACAGAGAGGTATAAGGGTATGGAAAAACATAACAAATCTCTTTTCCTACAAAGTCATTCTGGGAAATGGGACCACTTAAATTTCAAGTGTTTCCCAGTGTCCTTAAACATTTCTCAATGCTTCCAGTAGTAGACTTATCAGGAAACATTGTTTTTTTAAAAACATCGCCTTACCTAAAACAAGCCTTTATAAGCTACAAATATTTTGACCAGGATTTTCTCACTGTGTGAGAGTTAGAGGAAAAATTAAAAGCAACAACTGGTGCTCTAGGACAACTGGCTAATGGTTTATAATATTTTCACTTTGGTATTGTATGATCATCTCTCATATTATCAACTTTGTTGTTTTCCATTCACTCCTAAACAAAGTGCTTCAGTTCTATTTGCTTCTTTACTCTTTCATATAATGTTGAAAATTAACTTTATGAAAGAAGCCCCATTCATGTTTTGATTTTAATTACACTGAATTTATAAATTAGACTGAAGAGAATTAGCATCATTATCATCCATAAAGCAGGATGATTTATTAATTTATTCAGAACTTCATTAATTCTTCCATATATTTCATATTTTTCCCCACAGAAGTTTGTAATTTTACACATTATATGTATGATATTCCTAGACAACTTGACTTTTGCTGCTGTATATTCATTTTCTAATTGTTCAAGCTTAAACTTGATTCTTACACCATGATATTTAAAACAGCAACTTTGCTAACTCCTTATATTCATTTGAATAATTTCTAGATGAGCTTTCATTTCTATGTCAACTGTGTTAACATTCACAGTTAAAATAACTGTCAAGAGTGACAGTTGTTTTTTTCTCTTCAATTCTTAAAACTTTTTATTCATATTGTATGCCTTATTCTTTTGATGAGGACCTCCAGAGCAATGTTTACTAGAAGTGGTAATAGGATGCATCCTTGTTTTGTCCTGATTTTAAAAGTTATTGTTTAATGTTTCAAAAGACAATGGTATTTCTTATAGGGCTACGGCAGACATCTTTTTGAAGTAAGAAAAGGTTATTTTTTTAAAAATAAATTTATTTATTTTATTTTTGGCTGTGTTGGGTCTTTGTTGCTGCATGCGAGCTTTCTCTAGCTGTGGCGAGTGGTGCGGTGCGCAGGCTTCTCACTGCGGTGGCTTCTCTTGTTGCAGAGCACGGGATCTAGGCGTGCAGGCTTCAGTAGCTGTGGCATGTGGGCTGTAGAGCGGAGGCTCAGTAGTTGTGGAACAAGGGCTTAGCTGCTCCGTGGCATGTGGGATCTTCCCGGACCAGGGATCGAACCCATGTTCCCTACATTGGCAGGCAGATTCTTAACCACTGTGCCAGCAGGGAAGCCCAGAAGAAAAAAATTTGTTTTATTCCTGATTTGTTAAGGGATATCTGATGTTGAATTTTATAATATTTTTCTCCATTTACTTAGAAAATTATATGGTTTCTTTTTGTGAATTTATTAAATGTATGAGTTATTTTAATACATTTTATGTTATTATAACATCTTTGTCTTTCTGGCATATAACCTACCCCATATAAGGTAGTTTTCAATATAGATTACTATATTCAATTTGCTAATATTTTAATTTAATTTGGGGATTGTAATCCTAAATGTTCCCTTCTCTTTGTTGACTAAAGCTCAAGGTGGTTTGTTCACTCATTTTTTCTTCCCACATGTGAGCTCATCATTAGAAGAGCTTCTGCATGTTTACACATTTAAACAGTGTTGAGCAATTGTCTCTCCAAAGGGGCATACCTCTTGGCATTCCTAGAGCATCAATGGTTTCAGGAAAGTTTATACATTAATTTCATGGCCCAGCTATTCTTGGACTAAATGTGTAGTACAACCTAACTTTTATGAGTTTCTCTCTCTCTCTCTCTCTCTCTCTCTGCGTCTTTCTTTTTCTCCTACAATTTAATGGCAGTGGTAGTCTGGAAGGATTATGGCAAATGATTTTACTCTGTCCACAAACCTGATCTAAAAACAAACCTTCATTTGATAAACTTTCATCCTCTTTTGGTTTAAATATTAATCTTTTCCATTGATTTCCTCCATGGTAAGGTTATTTCTAATTTGCTTCTTGTCTCTGGTGTACTGCACAGTGTATCATATATTCAGTGCTCAAGAATATTTCTTGAATGAAAGCATGAATTCTCTCTACGAATTTCAAGGGTCCATGTATTTGTTAAGATTTAAAACAATGAGAAACAATAGATTCATTAGTTTGAAATCATTTTTGAATTGCCAAGTACTGTGTTGGCACTCTTACCCAGATTTTCAAGAAGTCGCACATTTATTTTTTTTTCCTAAAGCAACAAACCAGTTACACTATGTTGAGTATGTGTTAGGCACCAGTAAGGTGTTTTACACATAATAACTTACTTAATGCTTATGAAAGCCCTGTGAGGTAGATACCATTTTAACCTCCATTTTATAGATGAAGACACTAAGTCCAAATAAATAAGTGGCCTACCCAAGATCATCCAGATGGTAAACGGATGAATCATGATTCCAACCTAACTTTAGGTTGGTTGGAATCATGATTCCAGCCTAACTTTATTATTTAAAAAAAATTTTTTTAACATCTTCACTGGAGTATAATTGTTTTACAGTGGTGTGTTAGTTTCTGCTGTATTACAAACTGAATCAGCTATACATATACATATATCCCCATATCTCTTCCCTCTTGCATCTCCCTCCCACCCTCCCTATTCCACATCTCTAGGTGGACACAAAGCACCAAGCTGATCTCCCTGTGCTATGCGGCTGCTTCCCAGTAGCTATATATTTTACATTTGGTAGTGTACATATGTCCATGCCACTCTCTCACTTTGTCCCAGCTTACCCTTCCCCCTCCCAGTGTCCTCAAGTCAATTCTCTATGTCTGCATCTTTATTCCTGTCCTGCCCCTAGGTTCTTCAGAACAATTTTTTTTTTTTATATTCCATATATATGTGTTAGCATACGGTATTTGTTTTTGTCTGACTTACTTCACTCTGTATGACAGACTCTAGGTCCATCCACCTCACTGCAAATAACTTAGTTTTGTTTCTTTTTTATGGCTGAGCAATATTCCATTGTATATATGTGCCACATCTTCTTTATCCATTCATCTGTCGATGGACAATTAGGTTGCTTCCATGTCCTGGCTATTGTAAATAGAGCTGCAATGAACATTGTGGTACATGACTCTTTTTGAACTATGGTTTTTCTCAGGGTATATGTCCTATAGTGGCCTCTCCCGTTGTGGAGCACAGGCTCCAGACGCACAGGCTCAGCGGCCATGGCTCACGGGCCTAGCCACTCCACGGCATGTGGGATCTTCCCAGACCAGGGCACGAACCCATGTCCCCTGCATCGGCAGGTGGACTCTCAACAACAGCACCACCAGGTAAGCCCTATTTTTAGTTTTTTAAGGAACCTCCATACTGTTCTCCATAGTGGCTGTATCAATTTACATTGCCATCAACAGTGCAAGAGGGTCCCCTTTTCTCCACACTCTCTCCAGCATTTACTGTTTGTAGATTTTTTGATGATGGCCATTCTGACTGGTGTGAGGTGATACCTCATTGTGGCTTTGATTTGCATTTCTCTAATGATTAGTTATGTTGAGCATCCTTTCATGTGTTTGTTGGCAATCTGTGTATCTTCTTTGGAGAAATATCTATTTAGGTGTTCTGCCCACTTTTGAATTGGGTTATTTGTTTTTTGATATTGAGCTGCATGAGCTGCTTATAAATTTTGGAGATTAATCCTTTGTCAGTTGCTTCATTTGCAAATATTTTCTCCCATTCAGAGGGTTGTCTTTTCATCTTGTTTATGGTTTCCTTTGCTGTGCAAAAGCTTTTAAGTTTCATTAGGTCCCATTTGTTTAT
>NC_041218.1:84346805-84352437 GCF_002837175.3 Physeter macrocephalus
TGTTAGGGAGTGTTCTAATTTCATACTTTTACATGTAGCTGTCCAGTTTTCCCAGTGCCACTTATTGAAGAGGCTGTCTTTTCTCCATTGTATACTTTTGCCTCCTTTATGAAAGATAAGGTGACCATAGGTCCGTGGGGTTTATCTCTGGGCTTTCTATCCTGTTCCATTGATCTATATTTCTGTTTTTGTGCCAGTACCATACTGTCTTGATTACTGTAGCTTTGTAGTATAGTCTGAAGTCAGGGAGCCTGATTCTTCCAGCTCCATTTTTCTCTCTCAAGATTGCTTTGGCTATTTGGGGTCTTTTTTGTTTCCATACAAATTGTGAATTTTTTTGTTCTAGTTCTGTGAAAAATGCATTGGTAGTTGGATATGGATTGCACTGAATCTGTAGATTGCTTTGGGTAGTATAGTCATTTTCACAATGTTGATTCTTCCAATCCAAGAACATGGTATATCTTTCTGTTTGTATCATCTTTAATTTCTTTCATCAGTGTCTTATAGTTTTCTGCATACAGGTCTTTTGTCTCCCTAGGTAGGTTTATTCCTAGGTATTTTATACTTTTTGTTGCAATGGTAAATGGGAGTGTTTCCCTAATTTCTCTTTCAGATTTTTCATCATTAGTGTATAGGAAGGCAAGAGATTTCTGTGCATTATTTTTTTTATTCGGCTACTTTACCATATTCATTGATTAGTTTTCTGGTAGTATCTTTAGGATTCTCTATGTATAGTATCATGTCATCAGCAAACAGTGAGAGTTTTACTTCTTCTTTTCTGATTTGGATTCCTTTAATTTCTTTATCTTCTCTGATTGCTGTGGCTAAAACTTCCAAAACTATGTTGAATAATAGTGGTGAGAGTGGGCAACCTTGTCTTGCTCTTGGTCTTAGGGAATGGTTTCAGTTTTTCACCATTGAGAACAATGTTGGCTGTAGGTTTGTCATATATGACCTTTATTATGTTGAGGTAAGTTCCCTCTATGCCTACTTTCTGGAAGGTTTTTTATCATAAATGAGTGTTGAATTTTGTTGAAAGCTTTTTCTGCATCTATTGAGATGATCATATGGTTTTTTGTTTTGTTTTGTTTTGCTTTTTGCGGTATGCAGGCCTCTCACTGTTGTGGCCTCTCCCGTTGCAGAGCACAGGCTCCGTACGCGCAGGCTCAGCGGCCACGGCTCACAGGCCTAGCCACTCTGTGGCATGTGGGATCTTCCCGGACTGGGTCATGAATCCGTGTCCACTGCATTGGCAGGCGGACTCTCAACCACTGCACCACCGGGGAAGCCCGATCATATGGTTTTTATCCTTCAGTTTGTTAATATGGTTTATCACATTGATTGATTTGCATATATTGAAGAATCCTTGCATTCCTGGGATAAACCCCACTTGATCATAGTGTATGATCCTTTTAATGTGCTGTTGGATTCTGTTTGCTAGTATTTTGTTGAGGATTTTTGCATGTATGTTCATCAGTGATATTGGCCTGTAGTTTTCTTTTTTTGTGACATCTTTATCTGGTTTTGGTATCAGGGTGATGGTGGCCTCGTAGAATGAGTTTGGGAGTGTTCCTCCCTCAAGCAGCCTAACTTTAGTATGGGTATTTCACCACTATGGTACCTTGCCATTGTTGGCTTGTTATCTCTTCTAAAAAGCTATTACTATCCTCCCTCATACTTTCATGCTCTGCTGTAATCTCTGTACATGCATAAACTGTGGCTGCTTATTTTAAATATCAGTGTTTGGTACTTAAATGTTGTATTACTGAGGATGCATGAACAAATGAGTGAATAGTTAATTCAGAGCAGCTGTGCTGTCGTAGGGAACCCCATTTTTTTAAGCCAGTGTCAAAGAAAGGAAAATTGACATATTTGAAAATAAACTTTTCATTTTATTTTATTTTATTTTTTTTGCGGTATGAGGGCCTCTCACTGTTGTGGCCTCTCCCGTGGAGGAGCACAGGCTCTGGACGTGCAGACTCAGCGGCCACGGCTCACGGGCCCAGCCGCTCCATGGCATGTGGGATCTTCCCAGACCAGGGCACGAACCCGTGTCCCCTGCATCGGCAGGCGGACTCTCAACCACTGCGCCACCAGGGAAGCCCAGACTTTTCATTTTAAATCACCCTTTTTCTTTGTCTTTTAAGTAGTTTAAAAATTTTGTTGAATAATAATTTACTTCAGTGGTAATATATTTTTGGTCAAGCTACATTTTTGTTAAATATTCCTTGTAATCTTCAGTTTCTTCTCATTTATTTGAAATATTTCTGAAACAGAAGGCTCAATAAAGTATCAATATAATATTATATAATTAAAAGCACTTTGATTTGCTTTTTGTTTTTGTACATAATCTACTTATTAATTATATAATTAAATTTAATAAAACAAAAATTAAAATAATTCTTTGACTTCATCAAGCTTTTAGTTATTACTCTAGTAGACAACATTTTTGATTATTATGACATTAGAATATCAACTTTTTATATGAAAGTTTTACAACTTTTTGACATTTCTAAATTATTCATGATTTTTCAATTTTTTTCCAAAAATAAGATAGCTGTTTACATTCACATATTTTTTCCTAAACAGTGACACTTAAGTTATCCTTTTAATTTGCTATTTCAACAAATTCAAATTGACTCTATTGCCTTAAATGTAGCATACCAATACCAATGTTTAAAAACATTGTCAAAGCTCCATAAGAATTGGTAGGTAGCATTAAACACAGAAATCTACATGAGGGTACAAAAGATACTCCTTTTGACAAATGACCTTAAGATTTTTTTAGGAATAGACCTACATTCTGATGCTGCACTTTTTAAAGTGCTTTTCAATTTTATTTAAAAAAAAATTTTTGTAAAGGGAAATTGCATATTTTAAGCACTCAAAAAACATAGTCTGTCATCTCTTATTTATTTTATCATTTCCAGATAGTGGTTGCTGAGAGAAATAGAGAGAACCTGTCTCTGGAGTCATGCATTGGCACCATGATTTTAAACAGCAGGAATGTTAATGATGAGAGTCCTGTTCTTACGTAAGCAAAGAGTAATCTAAATATTTAAATGCTAAGATTTAACCACTGAAACTTTTTTTATAATGGGGTAAATATCAGAGTTTTGCTATTATGTCCATTGTCAATTTTTTTACAAACATTCAAAGTGACCTAGAAGCAAACCTCTATTAGCTACAGACTACTGCTCTTTTTACACACAGTGAAAGTCAACCTTAATCATATTTTATGTTTGAAATCACAGAAGTCAACTTTTTTTTATAGAATAAGAATTCAAAGCTTTCTATTTTCCTATTAAATAATATATTGTAAATATTCCTTAATAAGTAAAATATTGTAGAAAATGCACATTGATACATTCGTATTGAAGAGAATTAGGCTTTTGCTCTGGATTAGGCTTTGGCTTACAGGAATGTTGTGGCTGGTTTGATCTTCCATCCAGACCACTAAAAGTTTCTCCATATCAGCAATAAGGCTGTTTCACTTTCTTATCATTTGTGATTCACTGGAGTAGCACTTTTAATTTCCTTCAAAAACTTTTCCTTTGCATTCAGAACTTGGATAACCGTTTGGCACAAGAGGCCTAGCTTTTAGCCTATTTTGGCTTTCTACATGTCTTCCTCACCAAGCTTAATCATTTCTAGCTTTTGATTTAAACTGAGAGACCTGCATCTCTTTCACATGCACATTTAGAGGCCACTGTAGGGTTATTAATGGGCCTGATTTCAATATTGTTGTGTCTAAGGGAATAGGACAGCCGAGGAGAAGAGAGACAGAGGAATGGCCAGTTGGTGGAGCAGTCAGAACACATACAACATTTATCCATTAAGTTCATTGTCTCATATGGGCATAGTTTATGGTGCTCCAAAACAATTACAGTAGTAATATCAAAGCTCACTGATCATAGATCACCATAACAAATATAATAATAATGAAAACTTTTGAAATATTGTGAGGATTACCAAAATTGATATAGAAACACCAAGTGAGCAAATGCTGTTGGAAAAATGGCATCAGTAGACTTGCTCAATGCAGGGTTGTCAGAAACCTTCAATTTGTAAAAAATGCAATATCTGCAAAGTGCATTAAAGTGAAGTGCAATAAAATGAGGTATGCCTGAATATGAAATGAAACAGTGATTTCAGAAGTGTTTGTAGTATTTTGTTATCTGGAATAAAGTATAATTAACCATTTAGTAGAAGGACTAGAGAAAGGGTATAGGTAGGAGAAACCTTTTAACTTCACTTTATAATACTTAAAGATTCTCTAATAGACATAGTAATTTATAAAGAAAAAGATTTTTTGAGGCCAGGGGCTTGAAACTCTTACAAAATATGTATCACATAAAATTTAAAATATTTGTTGTGTGACAGATGAAAAGAGACATTTGTTTACACTAAGTGATAAAAAAAATCCCTTTTGTCCCACAGATATATACCAGATGCACCTATAAATATTTATGAAAATCTGGCTGTTGGAACAAAGCTAGTGAAGCTGACAGCAACTGATAGAGACATAGGGGACTCGGTACATTATGAATTTATAGATACACAAAAAGAATTTTCAATAAATGAAGGTATAATAATTTTTTTTGCTAATCATTTTATAAAGTATATTATAAAATGTATATTTCACTAGTTAAAAATAAGCTTGATTACCATTCTATAAGGATAAAATAATATTTAAAATATTCAGCAGCATATTTAGCATATTTTATATGAGGTAAAAAGTGATCTTTCTTTCCTTCTCAGAAGTATGGAAATAGTCTGCACAATCTGTATGCTCCAGGGGACTCCCAAACAATTCAGACCCACAGCATGGTTCCCTGGGATTTCATTGTATGATTTTTCTGTGAGAAGTAGCTTTTCCCATGAAAACCATAATATTAGTCACATAAATTGAATATTTATTTTATATCATATTTTCTCATAAGCACTTTGCGTATACAATAACTTCTTTGTTTACTATCCTAATCCCCATCTAACATACGATGCCTGGAGAGAAATCTTCATTTACTCAAGCTCATGCAGCCAATTTGCATGTCATAACCTGCACTTGAATTCAGACTGCTTGAAAAAGAGACCTATAACTCTAAGTACATTCTATATGACTACAAGTTAGGAGTTCATGCATGCCTCTAACAACTTAGGCATGAAGCAAGGGGAAGGGAGAAAGAAAGGTTTTTCCATTTCTTAAGAGGTATTGTACATCTGGCATGCATAAAAGATCAGGATTAATCACACACTGCCTGTCATATCGGTGAAGAGTTCCACATACGGAGTAGAATCTGAGAGGTGAGCAAGGAGACCTGTGGAAGGGAGGACCTGTGGCACGCCAGAACTTAAGCAAAGAGAGAAGGATGTTCAGGTCAGAAGTGATAAGAAGGGAGTGGCAGCAGAAATACGAGATTCATTACATAAAGGAGGATTGATACAATAACTGCGTTAAACATAAATGAAGGCTGGTTTCTCCTGTCAGACATGTGAGTTACAAAAGCAGAAAATGAGAAAACTATAATGAACAATATGAGGATAAATTAAAATTAACAGTGTTAGAGTAAACATGTTTTTCATTACATGGTTAGGTACAGGAAGATGTGTGTGTGTGTGTGTGTGTGTGTGT
>NC_041218.1:84352650-84403647 GCF_002837175.3 Physeter macrocephalus
TTTTAGCGGTACGCGGGCCTCTCACTGCTGTGGCCTCTCCCGTTGCGGAGCACAGGCTCCGGACGCGCAGGCTCAGCAGCCATGGCTCACGGGCCCAGCCGCTCCGCGGCATTTGGGATCTTCCCGGACCGGGGCACGAACCCGCGTCCCCTGCATCGGCAGGCGGACTCTCAACCACTGTGCCACTAGGGAAGCCCAAGCAATGACTCATTTTGAAAGTGATAGGAGTTAAAATGCAAGATGAGCTTGAAATAACTCGTTGTGACAGTAAGCAAGAACATGCTCAAGGAATGGTGAGGGTATGTTAAAAAAAAAAACCAAAAAACGTAAATTAGCTTGAATTGGCTCCCTCTAGACAATTTAAGGGCACTTTGAACACAATAGTTCATAAATGAAAATAATAGTTGCAAATTATAACCCATTATAAAAAATGGGACTCCATGAGTCCATAGAGATATAAATACATAAATAAATTGACAATTTCATGGGGAAGAGAATGTTTACATATTTTCAAAATACCTCACCATAAAATATTCATTAATTGCAAAGGATAAAATAGCAACTTTGGAATGGCGAAAACTGGTAGACACCATCTTAGTCAAGTAATTAAAGTGAACATCATCAGTGTGGCAAACTGATAGCATGCCATAAGAAGATACCGTAACTTCTGTGATATTTAATCCCAAACTACATAACCCAAATCTTATCATGGGCAGACATCAGGCAAATCCAATCTGAGGAAAATTCTCCAAAATTAACAGCCTTTAATCTTCAAAATGATGTTAAAAATTAAGAGAAGATTGAAGAACTTTCCAGATCGATAGAGACTAAAAGGACATGACAACCAGATTTTTTGCTATAAAAATATTGAGACAATTGATAAAACTTGAAAGGAGGTCTCAGTATTAGGTGTATTGATGTCAACTTCTGGATTTTGTTGTTTTTATTGTGGTAATGTTGGAGGATGCTCTTAGGAAACATATCTTAAAGTATATGGAGATGATGAGACACCAAGATCAGCAACTTATTCTCAAATGGTTCAGGAAAAAAAAATTTTCCCGCATGTTCATGATTATTTAAAACATTTAATAATTATAAAGACTAAAAAATAGAAATCAAGAAAGAAAAAAAGATGATATTGAAGATAGGCAGAAAAGAGGCAATACTTTAAATCATATTCTAAAAATTCCTGAAGAATCACATAAAAGCAGTAGAGCAGAATACTGAAAAGTATCTATCACTCAAGAAAATGTTTCTAAAATAAAAGATGATTTGAGGCTACATGTTACAAAAGGCAAACTAGGGTTTTGGAAGACCAATACGGAGTGACTGAATATGAGACATTTTCTAGTAAACCATTAGATATTAATAAAAAAGAAAAAAATATTTGAGCCCCTAGGCAAAAAGGTTAAGTCATTTATAAGAGAGTGATAATCAAATTGTAGAAAGACTTTTTTTACAAGAATTTCCACAGTTAATAGAGTAACATATTTAGGAAACCTGAGGACACAAATTGTGACTTTAAAAATTTATACAAAGGAAAATGACCTCACAGATGAAGAAAGCAGATAAAATTTCAGGACCATGGAAGCAATCAGGAAATATTGTTCCTATGAATTCTTCCTGAGGAATTTGCTAGGGAATGAACTCCAGACAACCAAAATAACTGGAGAATTATCAGCATAAGAAATGATGGTGAGAGATAAATACATATTTATTTACAAAATTAAAAATAAATAATGTTTTTAGAGAGTGTAATACACATAAAGGCTACATTAGCTGCAAATATAGATAAATTAATTAAAAAGCAACTGTTAATTAAAATATTATAAGTTTTTATTTTTGTTGATTTTTGTTGTTTTTGTTTTTCTCGCTGCACACAGCTCCCTACCCTAACTCTACTCTGCCTCTGCCAGAAGAACTAAAAGCATGTATAGTAGGGAAAAAATTGGAACAGAGGCACAATGAGGGGAAACTACTCTAGTAGATATTAAAACATGTTAGAATGCCTCTGAATTGCAAACAGTGTGACAGTGACAAATGATTATACAGATAGATGTACGGAACAGAATATAAAATTTTGGTAAGAGTCCCAAATGATCATGAAAATGTAAAAGTGCAGAAAAGGTTGACATTTTTAAAAGTGATATAATAACTCGTAGCATGAGGAAAATAAAACATTTTTGTATTGTATATCAGATTTTATCAAATTGATTAGATTTTCTCAAAAATACAATCATACACATAATAGAAGAAAATATGAATGAATTTCTTTATAACCTGTGAGTAGGAAAAACTTACAACCATAACTCAAAATCCAGAAACCACATGGGAATAAATTGATGAATGTGACATAAATCATCATATGATCACCATCATCATCATCACCATCATCCCAATGACTACAACAACATTTTTATGGCAAACAAATAAAAGCACCATAAGAAAAGTAAAAATACAAATGAGAAATTGGGAAAATATTTGCATATTAGAAGAATAAAAGTAACAATCAGATATGAAAATGGAATAAGACAAGAATCAACAGTTTAGAGGAGTTGCAAATGACTCTCAAGCATATGAAAATATGCTCTATTTTATTCATACTAAAATTGAAAATTAAAATAATACTACATTACTATTTGTAACCTATAGGATTACCAAAAATTTATGTTTGAAAATATCTTCTGTTGGTGAGGCTGCTTCGTGAAACAGACCTCATATAACTCTTGGTGAGGATGAAAAATGCTACAACCTTTACTGAGAGAATATGGTAGAATCTAGGAAAACTGCATATGCATTTACATTTTGATGCTGCAATCTCACCTCTAGAAGATACCTCAAATACACCGACAAAAATATAAAAAGATGTATGCACACACCATTCGTTGCATCATTATTTAACAGGAAGATTGAAAATATCCATAGGGTAGTGATTATATAAACTGTGATACACCTAGGCAATGGAATAATATGTCCATAGAAAAAGAAATAAGGAACCTCTCTCTATATTATTTATGTAATGATCTCTGAGATACTATATGGGGGGGGGAAGGTGAAAAAAAGTGTGCATTATGTGTTACTGTTAAATTTATCATGGAAAAAACACAAAATTATATAACAAATTTTTAAAATCCTGGAGAATTGTATAGATTAAAGAGAGTTAAGAGACATACCACCCAATTAAAAAGTGTGGACTTTATTTAGACGATGATTTGAAAAGCAACAAAACTTCGTAAGACAATCCAAAAATTTTTATCATTACTGAATATATGATGATGCTAAGGAATTAATGTGATTTTTAAGGTATGCTAATTATATTATAAAAAGATGTATGCACACACCATTCGTTGCATCATTATTTAACAGGAAGATTGAAAATATCCATAGGGTAGTGATTATATAAACTGTGATACACCTAGGCAATGGAATAATATGTCCATAGAAAAAGAAATAAGGAACCTCTCTCTATATTATTTATGTAATGATCTCTGAGATACTATATGGGGGGGGGAAGGTGAAAAAAAGTGTGCATTATGTGTTACTGTTAAATTTATCATGGAAAAAACACAAAATTATATAACAAATTTTTAAAATCCTGGAGAATTGTATAGATTAAAGAGAGTTAAGAGACATACCACCCAATTAAAAAGTGTGGACTTTATTTAGACGATGATTTGAAAAGCAACAAAACTTCGTAAGACAATCCAAAAATTTTTATCATTACTGAATATATGATGATGCTAAGGAATTAATGTGATTTTTAAGGTATGCTAATTATATCACATTTATATTTTAAAAGAAGAGTCCTTTGCCTTTAAGAATAGATAATAAAATATTTACAAATGAAATAACATGTTGTTTGGGATTTTCTTCAAAATAATCCAAGTAGGGGATAAAGTAGGCAATGCTATAGATGAAACAAAATTGGCCATATATTGTAATTGTTGAAGCTAGTGATGTGTACGTAAGAGTTTATTGTATAATTCTCTTGGATTTAATATATGTGAATTTTTAAATAAAAACTTTTTATTCAGGAAAATATATGCCCCCATCATAATAAAAGTTAATACCTTATATTTTCAATTGCAATAAACTATATCTTTAAAACAACACAATTTGAAAAGTGGATGGGATATAGTAAAGATATTAAGAATTTCTCTTATTGTCTTCACTCCACTTCTGTTGCTCCAAGACAAAAATGCCTAATCAGCTAGAATATATGTTTATCAATTCTATCTGCTAAATATGAATTAAAACCCTTTCTTTCCATCACTATTGTAATTCAACATCTCTCACCCAATCCTCAGCAGTACAATTTACTTTTCTCAAAATACTCTGTTCTTGCACATATTTCTGCCCTTCCATGTGCTATTCCATTTATCTGGAGTGTCTGTCCTACTTCTTCTTCTCCTGTGGTTTCCCTTTGTCATAACTCCCTCCTCGCAATCTCCACTCCACCCCAGTCTTCTTTACCTGGATTTCCTGTGCTCATTTCTCAACACTCAGCATAAGCTTCACTGTGTACCCCTCACCCCACCCACCATGACCCTCCTATGAAATATTTTCTGACCTATGCAGTTCAGGAGGGTTTCCCTTCCAGGTCACTAACCATTCCCCACAGATCCTCAACGGTGAGTGCTGTATAAGCTTCATCAGGTCAGCAACTGTGATTTGTCCTTTAATTTATCCCCAGAACAATTTTCTCCATATCACTATTTTAATTTATAGTGTTTTCACCTTGTGAATGTTGAAAAAATTTTCATTATCTGCCTTTTAGATTCAGGAGAGGTCACAATCGCCTATCCTTTGGATTATGAAGATGCACCCACCCCACATTCTTGGGTATTATATTTTAGCGTTTATGATGATGAACGACTGCATTCCACAACTGGAACACTCACAGTGATTCCACAAGATGTCAATGACAATCCACCTCAGTGCACTCAGGATATTTACATGTAAGTTATTATAGCAAATTTGGTCTTCAGATTTTGGCATAGGGAGAAAAGAGAGAAAAATAAATGGGTCAACAACATACTATTCCTGGAATGAAAAAGCCCTTCCTTCCATCTTTACTGTATTTTTAACCAATTTGCAGCTTCTCTGGTACAACTGGACCTGCTTTATTTTGTCTCAGAAAATTATAAAAATTAAAGCTAGAAAGGACCCCAAAAGATGACATTTGTCTAGCTCCGTGCTTCCAGGGAGGTAAAACAACTATCACACTAAAAATTATATGTATGTATGGATAGTAAATTATAATTCATTTTTAAAATATTACTGGCATTAATTTGAAGATAGTGCTAAAGCCACATGCAAACTTTCAGCTTTTTAATTACATAGAGATTTTAAAATGAAGGCATGATAAGTTATTTCCATTATATAAAAGGAGTACCAAATCTATAAGATTTCATTCACTGAAACACAGATTTCCTGATCCCTAGTACATTTTTCCCTTCAGAATACCTGATTGCTCAGAAAATTCTTAACCTAGTCTGGCAGTATTCTGGTAACATACTCTTTTTTGGTATTCTCATTACATATCTCATTCCAACAGTGTATGCATGCAATAATCCACCCTTGAGGAAAACCATAGATATGTGGGCTTTATATCATCAAGTAACAGAAGACAATCTAGATAGAACTAAAATCAACTACATGGAGTAGACCTTTGACAGTCTTGCAAGATGAACAACAGAAGCTCCTGCTTAATCAGAATTTTCACTTACATAGTAGAAACAATGTTTTATACAATGCCATAAAAGTGCTCTAGTGGTCACTCTTAAATAATGTATTGAAACCACTTAAAACAATATTTTAGAAATACTATTGCTGGCATATATTTGATAACTTTGTAGAAACAAAACATAGTCCAAAATTCACATATGGAAATAGTGCCATTGCACTACTGAACTTCACAAATCAACTTTTTTAGTTTGTAAACTTTTTGCCAGAAATATATTTTACTAAAAAACCAAGAGATGGAAAGAATAAACAATAATTCTGTAGACACTCCAACTGTAGTTTGCTTTCACTTCCTATTCTAGCTAGTAGTTTACAGATTCTTACTGGAACAGTATTAGAATTTTTGGTTTCTAGAACATTCTTTCTGTTAACAAATTTGACAACTCACCTTTTATTCCACTATTTTTCTCAAACCTAATGTATTTTAAGTAATTAAAATTAGAAATATTCTTTTAAAACAAACAAAAATACAAATATAACTGTTTTTATTGGTCAGGATATTTAACACTAGCTGCTGTAACACCAACAAAATTTTTTTTTAATCAATGACTAAACTCAATAAGCATTTCTTTGCCCCTTACGCAAAGACTAATGAAGCTTGGTTGGCTCTAGTGAGTGGCACTCCTCTCTCTATGCTGAGACTCAAGGGTCCTGGCTTATTGGATCTTCTGTCCTGGTCATATTGTTGCCTTTTACTTCCAACCACAGGGAGAGAGAGAGCACATTGAAGGTACCCCACATATTTAATTACCTTGCCTAGACTGATACACAGCCTTTTCACTTATATTTCATTTGCCAGCCCATCCTGCCCTCCTCCCGAGCCCCACAGCCAACGGTAGAAAAACTGGGATACAGAGAGCGACATAAGAATATTGGTAAAAATTAACAGTCCCTGCTAACTTTTAAGCAAATTTAATAGACAGTCAGTAACAGGACTACTGCAGCTTGAGCTGTGCATACAGCAGATCAACGCATTAGTTCAAGTCTAGTATTATTCAATAATGTAAGGAACCTCCTAAAAACAAGACAGTTTTAAATACCAAGAATACAAAGAAAATTATACTGCACAGAAGGCAAGAAGTCAAAGGTTTATTCTTTTCTCCAGTCTGTGTCTTTATAATTGTCATTTAACTTCTCTAGTCCTCAGTTTTCTCGTTTTTAAAATGGGGACAATGATAACCTATGTGCCTAAAGGCAAAAGTGTGGAGCAAGTAATTTCAGATCAGTTTCAGCTCTAGGATTTATAAATAAAAAATTGTGAAGTTGAGGTACTACTGCCATATTTCCAGTGATAATATATGCGTGTGTGTTACTAAATTTGCTGCTTATTAATCCAACATAATAGCAGCTCATTTTTCCTAGGCCTTATAGCAAGAATGCCAAATATTTTCTTATCTTTCACAAATTTTCACCAACATTATAATTTTATTATTGGCAGAAGTAGTTATTTAAAATATGAGTATATTTTAAAACATATTTTAAATTACATATTATCATCTGCATAAATCTAAATTCACATGCTACAACACATTTTTCTCATATTTTCTTATTATAGAATTGAACTTCCTGAAAACATCCCAGTTGAAACTCTTTTAGTCTCTCTAACTGGTACAGATAAAGACAGAACTGTTCCCAGTAACAATATAACTTACCATTTGATTATGGATACTTTTTCAAATGAAAACTTTACCCTCACAAACAATGAACTGAAAGTATCTTAAAGATTCTCTCTGACTGTGGCCCTGTGATTGACCTTAGAAAAACATTTTATTTTTATTATTATAAAATATTTAATGAACTACAATAGTTCAAATAGCTGATGGCAGAATTTGTTCCTGTATTTTCAACTGAACCTTAAACTGACAACAAAATATCTAGTTTAGAATGAATGCTGGAATGCAATTCTGATCTTGGGAACTGAACTAACAAGGTTATAAATTTCCTAGAACAAATGGTTCTGTGATAAAGTACTGGCTATTCCTTTGGACTGTGTTAAAGTAACCATAATTGCCATTAAGTATATTAAATAACTATTCTATAAAATAGAATATGCATACTTTATTACTGCATCTTGGAATATACAATAGCTTAAATATTTTACCAATTCAGTAAATTTAAACTTTATTTTTAACAATTTTTGAAACCAAAGTCAGTCTATAAGTTGCTATAATCACATTTTTTTTTTGCGATACGCGGGCCTCTCACTGTCGTGGCCTGTCCCGTCGCGGAGCGCAGGCTCCGGACGCGCAGGCTCAGCAGCCATGGCTCACGGGTCCAGCCACTCCGCGGCATGTGGGATCCTCCCGGACCGGGGCACGAACCTGCGTCCTCTGCATCGGCAGGCGGACTCTCAACCACTGTGCCACCAGGGAAGCCCTTGCATATTTTTAAATAGAATTGACAGGCTTGGTTAGGCATTGTGTTCAACCAGGATTTGTGGGTAATGTGTGGATATCATTATGATAAGCAACTGCTCATCTGACCAGTTGGCTAAGACATCGGACATAGTCTGAATAAGTAAGACATACATAAGTAATAAGCAGTTTTTTGGCCTTGGATTTGACACAAGCCCTTGCAGTTGGACTCCTACCCAAGCCCCAAGCTGCATTTCATACTAACTCTAATACCCTTACCATTTGCTGCCTCACACTGTATAATAGAGGTACACAGAAACACTTTCATGACCTTAAAACACTGCACTGACTGTCAGCTCTGTCTTTTAGTCCACACTGTTCATACCACTAGAAAATGTTCCCCAGAATTTTGTTACCCAATTACCCACAAACTTTTGCACAGCCTGAATTCATAACTTTGCTTAGACATTTCTTTTAAGAAGCCATCCCTAATATTTCTTCTCCCTCTTGTCTGGATCACGTGATTCTCTTTGTGTTCTCACAGCATTTTGTATCTCTCCCACAAAAGCCCTTATCACATCTCTGTCTCCCCAAATAAACAGAGAAAGAAAAAAAATCTGTTATGAAACTGGTGCCTGGCATATATTCAGTACTTTGTAGATATATGTTAATTAATGACAATTAATGAGTTATAAGTGAATAAAATTAAACTGTGAAATAGGTTTGTAAGGCATTGATAGGATTTAGTAATAAATTACTCCCAAATACATCAGTACCACATTTTCACAATTCTTTGCAACTAGATGTTATTGTTAATATGACCAGAATGTCAAAACAGATTCTTAGAAACTATATATACTAATTTGTACCTGATAATGATGAAAAATAATGCAATATCAAAAATATTATTGATTAGGAATATTAAGATCATAGCATGGTATAACATTTCCTTGAATAAATAATAAATAAAATAAGCTCACCAAATATATGAATAAACAACAGATTGTTGCATTGGACCTGCTCTAATGTTGACAAAACCCATAAAACCTGCCACATAAATTTCCTAGAAGCAAAATCATTGAATCAGAGTACCTGTGATGGCTTTTCCAACATTTTCCTGTAAATTATTGAATGTTATACTCACTGGTATATAGTATACCTCCTTTTTCTTTTTTAAAACATTATTAGACTATTGGGATGAGAACAATAGGATTTTTTTCAAAAGGTGATTAAGCTCAGAAAGAGTTATTAAAATGGCAAAATTCTTATCTCGCTAGAGCAGCCAAGGCAAGAGAAGCCAGTTTGCAGAAGAAAAGAAACTCACATAATTTTAATGCTTAGTGAGTAAAACCTTTATTAAGAGAACATAGAACTCGAATTTGGCTTTCCAACAATGTCTGAATTTTAAACTCACAAAGGGGCGTAATTAAGATACTAACTTTTAAAAAATAAAATTGATGTGTTATAAGATGGCCATACATTTGCAGTGTATTATACTAATGGGAGAAAAAAAAGTCTTAGCATTCACTCAAAGCTGGGATTTATAATAAGCGTCAAGAGTTTTATGTTAAAATAATGAATAAAGCTCTAGTAGACTAGTAGATACCATTAACTCTAAATTTATCTTAATTCATTGAAGAGTGACATTCACTGGGGTACGGGTGATAGCTATGTGATTTTAATGTTGAACAATGAATTACTATATAATGAATCCGAACTATTTCATATGTAATATATTTAGTTTATTAATAAAATAAAAAATGAATGTTTATATTAGTATTGCTAATCACATATTTGATTAGGTCATTTTTCTTTAATGAGTATTGACCTGAAAAATCACCCCAATATACTTCATTAGTCAATTCATTTTTGATTACTATTTTATGATGTAATATTTGATATTTACAAGATAACATATCTGCAAGGTATGACACATAGCATTAAAATGAACCCCTGAACCCATCACCCCTCTTCAGAACTAGAACATTACTAACAGCTGTGCTACTATCCTTTCTCATCCCTCTACTTGGCCTTCAGAGGCAACCAATAACATGGTTTTGTATTTGTTATTGTTTGGGGGATTTTATAGTTTTATCATCTATGTACATATTCCTGGACAATATTGTTGGTTTGCTTAGCTCTTGAGCTTTCAAAAAGTGGTGTCATATTCTATTCAGTCTCCTGTGACTTAATTTTTTCATTTATGTTATGTCTCTAAGAGTCATCTATGTATGGTATCTAGCTAGCTAGCTATCTTTTATCTACCTACCTACCTAGTTGCTGTAATGTTCCATTACATGCTTTAACATTCCATTGTGTGACTATAACCATTCTCTCACTGGGATTTGGATTTCCTTCTGGATTTCACTTAAGGTTGTAATGAACATTCCTGTATGTTTTGCATGGTGCCTACATGCAACACATTAGGAAGGGTATCTACTTAAGCACAGAACTGCATTGCCATAGTGTATGTAAATAGTCAGTTACATAACGTGGTGCCAAGTTGTTTTCCAAAGTGGTTGCATCACATTATACTCTCACCAGCAATGTATAAGGATTTTTCTTGATCGATATCCTTCTCATAATAACTGGTACACTCACATAGTTTAACATGCTTTTGCCTGATTAGTAATGAGGTTGCACTTCTCTTCATATATTCATCAACTGTGTGGAAAAAAAATGAAATATTGGGGTTTCCTTTGTGTGAAGCACATAAAATATATATTTATCCATTCTTGTTTTGTTTTCCTTATTGATTCGTATGATATATTCTGGAAAATATCTCATTTTCCCATAAATATTTTAACAAGTGGTCTTTCATATTTAAGTTTTCTAGACACAGAGGAACTAATTTGTGGTTTGGAGTGAAGTAGGGATTCCACTAATTTTTTTCACCACTTGTAATACCAACTCACAGTGATATTTCTCCAGCGAACTACACTGCCATCTCTGACACAGATAGAATTATTGTATATGTTTGTGTATATAGTTATTTTCTTATTTTTGTTGTATTTCTTTTCAATGCTCAATTTATTTCTATTTTTCCATATTATTTTAATGCAACTAGGATGAGAAAAAGCATACAGTAAATTAACAGGAGCACTACACTGTGGATTGTTAACTTCTTGACTGATAATCTGGCTCAGTGCCATCAGTGTTCTTCATGTCACCTCCCTTTATCTACTTAGAATATAGACTTCAGAATTTTATCATTGAAAAGTAGTTTAGAGACCACTTAATATTATAGTTTATTCACGCAGAAACATTTTTTCCCATTTGACAATTCATTTACAGCCCTTGATTTCTATAATTCTTAGAACATTGTAGAATCCTAAGAAAACAATGCTATTCACCTATGCTTTTCTGTACCAAATTATCACCTAGTTGCTACACATAACTTTTCTCCCTAATAGGTGCTGGTTGTTTGTTGATGAAAATAGTTAATGTGAGTGTGGCTAAGACGCAAAAAGAACCTTAGAAGAACTGAAGACACAGCACACAATCACATTCTTTCCACTCCTCTTGGTTGGCCTCAGACCTACCCTAGCAATGGCCACCCTGAGGACTGTGTGATTATGCATGAGCTGAGAAAGGGGAGACTCCTACCATCACCCCTTTTTTTTAACATGAAAGATCCTGAATGCATCATGCCTGCCATGCACACCCCTCTCAGGAGAGTAAAGTGAAAGAACAAAAACACGAGACGCTTTGACCTCTCACACACAGAGTGGATCTCAAATTCTGTTTTTGCATGATTTCAAAGCTTGCGATTTAAAGCTTGCTTCTGAGAGATTATTCTTGCTAATACTAACTCATACCTAACTCACTTTTTAAAAGTGAAAATAAATTTATGTCAACTACCTTTTACAAATCTTAATTATACATCAGAGCAGTTATTTATGAAGAGAATTATGAAATAGGAAGAATACAGTCTATGGCAAATGAATCAGTGTGAACAAATGCATATCAAACATGGAACCCTAGTTTTGCTTAGTATACTTTTACAATATGAGGTAATAATCACAAAGTGCCAGAATATACAGTAATATTATCTTAGCTTTTGCAATAAATGTATAGTTTTTATATTATAAATCTTTGCTCTCCAGTATGGAAGCCATCAGCTACTTGTGCTTTTGAACAGTTGAAATGTGGCTTGTCGGAACTGAGATATGCTCCAAGAATGAAATAAGCAACGGATTTCAGAGAATGAGCACAAACAAATGAATGTAAACATCCCATCAATATTTTTTTGGTGTTGATTACAAGCTGAAATGATAGTATTTTGGACATATCTGATTAAATAAAATACTTTGTTAAAAATAATTTTACCTGTTTCTTCTAACTTTTTTAAAATGTGGCTACTAGAACTTTCTGAACAATGTTGAAAAGGAATGATGGGACAGGACATCCTTGCTTTGTTTCTGATCTTAGTGGGAGAGCTTTTGAGTTTCTGGCCACTAGGTATGATGTTAGGTGTAGTTCTTTGTATATATTCTTTATCAAGTTGAGGAAGTTCTCCTCTAATCCTGGTATACTGAGAGCTTTTATCTTGAATGGGTGTTGCATTTTGTCTGATCAGGTTGTTTTTCCTTTTTAGCCTGCTGATGTGATGGTAACGTGGCTTCTAGAAAACTTAAAATTACATATGTGGTTCACTTTCCTACCGAATATATCCCTATTGAATAGCAATAGCATTGCTATAGGATATTATTTTCACTTATTTTTTTTACCAAAGGTTTCACAAGTCTTAGTTTTATAGTCATGTAGCTGATAAAGTGAATGCTTAATTATTAAAAGTAACCATCAATGTGATATTTTTTATCTGCAAATTGGACCTACACATCTAAATTATGATAATGCTATTTTTGCAGGAATGCACTTCAAATATACATTACTTGTGAGAGTGTCTGATGAAGGAAGTCCTGTACTCTCAAGTAAGAATTTACTAATTTGAAATATTAAAATGTTCTGAGTTATATAAAATAACAAGTAATTTAAGAAATTAGTTATTAGAAGTTTATTATATTTGTAAATATTCTGATGATCTGCTATAATAAAGTATAAAATTACTTATTTTAACTTATGTAGTGCATATGTACTGCTATTTAAAAAAAGAAAGTCCAAATGAAAATTGGAACATTTGGAGAGAATGATGTCCAAATGCTATTACAGCATGTTGCAGCTATTTAAAGGCAATGTCAAAGCTGAACTTTTCTGAAATATTTGTTATTTTAAAAATTTCTCAAGGAATTAATTTTGCATTAGAGAAAATACTAATGTTCACATTCATAGTAAATTGCATTTCCTTCATATTTCTTTATTATATTGTCATGATGAAGTATTTTAATAATATTTCAACTAGAAAACAATGTCTGCTTTTGGAAACTATGATTTTTAATTCAGAATAGTACCATTATGCATAAACACATTATAAAATATGATTGTTTTGAGAAGTATTCAAAATCAGTTAATAGGGTGTTTTAATCCTAAACTTATTTTCAAATGCTCTATAATCGAAAAGGTAATAATTTAATACCGAAACTTAACAATATAGATGTATTTATAAAATTTACACACTTAAAATATAAATATATTAGATGTTAATTAAAAAGTAAAGAAAAAAATGAGAATTATAGAAGACACATGATCACCTTAATTACATTTTTATGTGCTTTTTTCTCCGTAGCATCTATTACAGTCATAAGGGTGAGTCGCATGAATGAATTAAATCCAAATGGAACTACATTGGCATTTACCTTCAGCTTACTTGAAAACAGTCCAGTTGATACCCTAGTTGGAAAAAGTACGTTTACAGATGGAGACTGACCATTTAATAATATAAAATACAATATTGTTGGAGGCAATATAGGATCACCCCCCAAATTTTACATTGAACCAGACACATGTACGGTAAAAATGCTGATATCAATTAGTAACAAAAATAAAGAGCTCATATATACTCATTTAGAATTTATTTTATTGAGAAACAGTGCATATTGCAAAATGCTAAAAAACAACTTTCTCTTAAACTATGCAATGTTCACTTTGGTTTGTTAGCTGTATCCATAAATTCTTAGTTACTGCAGGAAAAGCACTGAAGTTTTAATCTTTGCTATATAGATCTTCAGAAAGCCTATGCACATGTATTTCTTCCATATAAATGGTGTGTGAATTAATGTCTACGATGATTTTGCTGATGGATTACATGCTGGGAGTATGAACATATAAACAAAATTGATTTGTATTAGTCCATTTCCATTTGTTATTATAGTGATTAGTTCATTCATATAGTTTATAATTTAGCATAAATTGAAGATATTTAGTGATCCTGGGATAAGAGTTCTCCTTTCATTTTTGTGTCAGGAATGATAAAGCTATTGGGATCACTGGATAAGGAATCTGAATCATGGTACAAGATAGCTGTGAGAATAACAGACTTGGATAATGATGCTGTCCCTGACCCCCTCAGACAGAGAAGTAGTACCGCTCAGGTGACTGTCAATGTTCTGGTAAGAAAAAAATCATTGCTTGTAATACTGTTATCCCTTAGGAGACATATTCAGTCCCCTCAGCATGGACCTAATTCAGAGAGTAACACGTGGGTTCAAAAACTGTAACACACGATGAGAAAATTGTCATTGTATACAAACTAATCTGTGTGAATTCTGAATTTGATTGTCTCACACATCTGTACTTCAATGTAGAGTGCCTGATACCTAAAGTTGTATGTAAGAAGTTGCAAGAATCATTCTGTTGTTACACATACTTCTATAAACAAACAAACATCTCTTCTAGAGTTTTAGGAGGTCACTCTGTTTGATACTTCAAAAAAAACTGCTTCTCTGCTCATCTAGTTGTTCTAATCCCTCTCTGGTTTTCACTTAAGAAATATTTTAATATTTTCCCTAGTGAAGATTCTGAGAGATCAGGCATAGAAGTTCACAAACATGAAGCACAGAGGCAAGAACTTCTAACTTATAAATAAATACTTTTTAAATATTCAAAGCAAAAACATATTTGACTTGGTTTGCTTAAGACGTACATCAATACAATTCTGTACACTACTTTTATTGGCAGAACTATACAAAAGGAGAAATTCTCCTTTATAGATACTGCCAAATTTTCTTTATCTTATGAATTTATTTGTGCCCTTTCTTGACGCTTGAGAGCAGTAAAAATTCCAGCAGGGGACTCTACGAAGCAGGCAATGACTTCTAATAAAATGATTTAAAACTACAAACACTGTTCAGAGCCTATGCATACCCCTACATACTGGACACTTTCATATGTGTTCTTGGTGAGCTAAAATCCTTAGTGGAGCCCATGACTCAGTGTTACAATCCCCATTATAGGATCATTATGTCTGGAAAGCACAAGAAACCAGGCCAAAAATCTTTGTGGAGAAAAATTTAATGAAGTGACTTGAGTGGTTTCAGCTACGACTCAAGAGATGTCATAAGCTAATGAACCTGCTGTCTTTCTGCAAGCTTTCAATAATACAACTGCACTTATAAGTTACATTATAAGTTTCAGTAGATGTCTTTTGCATTTGCACTTCTATAACTGATTGTACCCATTTTCATTTTGTTTGCGAGCTCCTATATTCAGATAGGTATAGAACAAAAGACCTTTGTTCTTCAGCTTTAAAAGCATTCACATTTCTTTCTCTTATGGAGCTAGAAGGATTTATTTAGGAATGAATACCTGATTTCTTGGGACTAGGAAAAAGGCTATACATTTCCCACCATCAGACGGTGTGGTAAACTTTTGCCTAAGACGTTGACACTGAATTCAAATACCCTTCCTCTAAAGATACTTCCAACCACACTTTAGGTGGAAGGTATAAAAAATGTTTTATTCAGAAAACTAAACTGAGGCCAAAATTCCCTGTACAGTATAATTATTTTTTATACTACAGTTTGTTCCAAGAAAGATTGAAGCTCATATAAAAAATAAACACAATATAACAATACTGAAGTTAAAATTAGATGAATAAATCTAAATTTCATCTGTAAAAGCAAACAAGAAAAATTTACATCTTTTATAAAATGAAGGATGAATATTATTATGTACTGAATGTTTGTGTTCTACCAAAATTCATATGTCATAGCCCTAATCCCCAGTGTGATGGTATTTGGAAATGAGGCCTTTTGGAGGTAAATAAGATTAGATGAGGTCATGAGGATGAGGCCCTGGTCTGATGAGATTAGTTTCCTTATTAGAAGAGATACCAGAAAGCTTATTTTCTCCCCCTGCCATGTAAGGACATGGTAAGGGGGTGACCATCTGCAAGCCAGGAAGAGTTCTCACCAGAAACTAAAACCTGCTTGTCTTTGATCTTAGACTTTCTAGCCTCTAGAACTTTGAGAAAATAAATTTCTACTCTTTATAAGCAACCCAGTCTATAGTATTTTGTTATGACAGGCCAAGCAGACTAAGGCAAATATAATTTGTTTCAACAAACATAAAGATGTTATAAACTATAATATATATATACATATATATATATATTTTTGCGGTACGCGGGCCTCTCACTGCTGTGGCCTCTCCCGTTGCGGAGCACAGGCTCCGGATGCACAGGCTCAGCGGCCATGGCTCACGGGCCCAGCCGCTCCGCGGCATGTGGGATCTTCCCGGACCGGGGCTCGAACCCGTGTCCCCTGCATCAGCAGGCGGACTCTCAACCACTGCGCCACCAGGGAAGCCCTAAACTATAATATTAAAAGATATATTCCTAGTAAATAATAGATATTTGATATTCCTAGAAATAATAGCTAGATCAATGGAACATTCTAGGAAATCTAGGATCCAAGATATAAGATAGTACGTTAATGATAAATTCTTAAAAGAATGGTGTTAGAATAACTAATAAACAATTTTAGCAAAAAATGAATGTTGTTTCCTACTTTAACTAGGAAGATTCAAGAAATAAATGTAAAATAATAAACTTTAAATATATATATGAAGAAACATAAGTAAATATTTACAAAATCTTGAACTTGAAGAACTTCTACTGAGCATCATAACAAGGAGGCATCATATAGGACAAGATTGCTAGATCTAGCTACAAAGACATTTAAACTGTCTGCATTTCAAAAATAGCATAAAGCAAACTGGAAGGCAAACAAAAAGTTGACAAAAATATATTCGCAGCATTTATAACAGAATTTCAAATATTAATATCTTTAGTCAATAAGATCATTATACGAAAAATACTACCTCAATAGGAATTACAAGTTTATATAAGAAAAAATTATCAACTTTACTAGTAAACAGAGGAATGAAAATGAAAAAAAAAACCTAAATTATTTTTGTGTATTAAATTAGCTAAAAAAACAAAAAAGTAGATGATAGTTTGTGTTGGAAATGGTATAAGGAATGGACAACTCATTTCTCTGGGAATTTAAATTAAACTGGCACAATTTTTCTGAAGGGTTTTTTGGCAATGCATATAAATTCACATTTTATGTGTGAAGAGGTTGATATTCACAGAGGTTAATTAACCAGCCTAGCATGGTTATCAAAAGCACAGTCAGTCCTTAATTCTTTAATCACGAAACTCTTCTAGTATTTTTTTCAAAAGCATCAATACAAAGACTATTTATATTCCCAATTCCTTGATGGAAAATTATCTCAAATCATAGCAAATATGTAATTTTCTAAACTGTATTTTTATTTGAAAATATGCCATGGATATATTTCCATGTCATTAAATATTCTTCTTGCCATCATATCTATGTCACTTGTAAATTTCAATACAAATAATTATAGTACAGAGAGCCTATCTGTTTTTAAAGCAGTAACAAAAGGACAATCAAAAACACTCCCAGTGCAACACTCAAAAATCTTGTATACAATCTCCTGCTATATCCTCCAAGATAAACTAGTTTCAAAATATATGTCAAAATGTTTTAGTGAGATGAATTTTATAGATGTTATCAGCTATTGCCAAATTCAAATTTGTTATTGTCAATCGACTAGTTGATCTGCAGTTCTTTCTTCTGGAATAATCATCTTCTTGGGTCATCTGTTTGTAAGAGAATCTTAAGTTATGATAATAAACTGCATTATGATGATAAACTGGTTTGTTGGAAAATGCCATATTCCATAGCAGCAAAAGTCGAAGAGGCATGCTTTCACTTTGACAAAATCGGGCACCAAACTTTCAAACCATTTTAGAAAGAAGTGAAGAACGCATTTCATTTTCACCCTTTGGAGAACTATTATCTGTTTTACAAAAAGATAAGTCCTAAGCACCATGCCTCCCAAGGAAATTAGAAAATCTCTCTTGGCTACAGTCATTACCTAATGGCTACAGTCATTACGTAATGGCATCTAGTCATCTACTGATGTCCATGCACTATAACGTGTGCTCCCAGGCTTCTGTATTTTGTTCTCAATTTAATGTGTCCCTTACTATCTTCTGCATCTATTACTATTCTACATGTCCTTCAAATTCCAATATATTATTTCTATATGAAGCCTTACTTTTTAAATAGAATGCAAGTATTGTGTGAAATGATATGACAGGGCCTATCCTCACACTTGAACTAATTTCTCTGCTCTCTAAAAGCTTGCAGCCTGGAGCAGTTATTCTTATACAGGGTGAATACGGCTCGCTAAGGTACCAGCATGAAAGATGTTCCTTCCAGGATTGTGAGAGCTACAGATTTGTTCAGAATGCAAATTATAGAAAATACAAATTAATCCATAAAAGAACAAATTGATGCTGCTTCCCGCTGCTGCTCAGTCCAGGAGTTACCAAATCAGCAGGATTCCAATTTACACAATTTACAATTTATTTCCATTTTCACCTATAAGATAAAGTGAATACCCCAGAGAATCTCCTGGCACAAAACGCCTTGAAATGTGTGATAAAATTTAACAAATAAGTCTTTAAAGTAGAAGACTGACCTCCGAAGTAATTAAGGGAAATTTCTGGGGGCAAAAAACTAAAGATGCTAATCAAAGCTGGCAATTGTCTTGGGAACATCTTTCATCCTCTATAAAGAAAAGGCTTGCATTTTCATAGCTACTTGGACAGGAAATAAAATTTGGGGACAAGAAAGTCAGGGAGTTGGAATCCCTTATAACAACGGGGCCTTTATAATGATAAAAAATGAAAGGACACTTAAATATACTGCCCCATGAAGTGAACAAGGAGGCTTGCCCATCTAGGCCTGGGCTCTGAACTAAGGGGAAAAACATGTCTCCTGAAATTCAAAGCAAATTTATTGGGTTTGAATTATACACACAGCAAGATATTGAAAAACCCAAGACTAGAACATTAGAGAAAAAGTGGTCCTGGATGTTTTGTTTCAAGGAGTTCCTGGCAGAAATGGAATCAAAACTTCTCAGGAGAGGCCTAACCTCCACCCGAACTGCAACAAATTCTTATAGCTAAAACCTGGCTGAATATGAGCTCAGAATCTGAAATCTAAAACTCTTAGAGAAAAGATCACAGCATGCAGAGTAATAATTTCACCAGTGCACAGTATTTCATGCCCCGTTCACTAGCTGTAAACTGGAATGACTGGGGCCTGGGTGAGAGGTACAGCTAGTGCACCTTGTGAGGTGACTCCAGGACCCGGAATGGTTTGCTTCCTTGTGTTGTGGAGTCTATTTCTGACTCAGGTACAGATGATGATATGACAATGCTATGGTTTTGTTTTATATTAGTTAGCTGCTAATTGTTATGTCAGCGACTAATTATTAACATACTGTACAATGTTTACTTCATACTAAATCTGCACAACAAATCTAGGTAATATTGGCATATTTGGGGATGTCTTTTGTGGAAGGAACATATGTGGAAAATAACTATATTGGTTTTTTGTTTTGTTTTGTTTTTATTATATTATTAATAGATCATTTATAAAATGAAAATAGAATTTAGTAACTATAATGTTTACATGGCACCTGGTCTCAAATCACCAAGGCATGCTGAACATTTTAACAAAGTAGACAGTAGTGAAAATTAGGTGTGGTCCTGATGTTTAGAAGGGCACTATTTTATTACAATGAAAGAAGCTGGAGGTCATTTAGTAATGTGCTGATTGAGAAATTATTACAAGCATCCAGCCAAGTTGCAGTTTTATGTGACAAGGAGCCTCATGTAGTACCTAAAAAGCTAGAAAAACATATTAGTAGACTAATATTAGAACACTGAAGAATGGTGCTGAGACTAGATGCACCAAAGAAGTTTCAGCAGGTTTTCTTATCAAATGGTAATTTATGAGCCAGAACGTCATATCTGAAACAAGTTTTTGAAAAGATAGAAAAACTTGTCCTTTTAGGTGGATATGACCTGCCTGAGTGGCTTCAGTCTGCTGTTAGTGCTGTGCTTTATGTCAATTAGAAAGTGAGCATAAAAGGAAGCCTGTCCAGTAACAAGGAATATAACTAAAAGGAAATGTGCTTTTATCTAGTCAGAATCAAAATTTTTGCACCAGTAACACTCAAGGTAAGTAAATCAGTATTCACAAATAACACTCCTGCTTGGATCTTGAAGAGCAACAAACCAGGAATTTCTTTACTGATGTAAAAAAAAGTAGAGAAAACAATTTCCTAGCTTGATCATACATTGTCTATTACACCATCGTGTACTCACTGACAAGAATTTGCATACAATACTGAAGGCTGTTTTGTCTCCTGCAAAGAGCATGATAAATTTCCTCAGAGGATAGATTCTAAATCATCACTGTCTCTTCTTTGTGATTCTTTTGAAGAAATTATTACCAAACACATTCCCTTTATTTCCAAACCAGAGTACGGTGGCTCTCCCATGGCCAGATGCTTACTTCATTTCTAGAACATGTAAACATATAAGCCATTTTCTTTACCTCTAAAATATTAATAGTCAATCATTTATAGATTAATCTTTGTTCTTCCTTGAACATGGTTGTAAGAGTAGCCAGACTCTTAGAACTCATCCCGGTTCTAAAGGAACTAGAGGGAAATCCCTGGAGGTCCAGAGGTTAGGACTCTGCGCTTTCACTGCCAGGGTCCTGGTTCCATCCCTGGTCAGGGTATTAAGATCCCACGAGCCGTGCGGCACAGCCAAAAAAATAAATAAAATAAAGGAACTATAATGCAAGAGCATGGTATTGGCCACACTTAATTTATCTGGTTTTATAATAAACTGCCAATTGGGTAGGTAAATTTTACTAACTTTGCTTTCTAACAGAAAGGTGTTAGAAAGCCCAGAAATAACCATTTGAAATGACAAGGCATTACCAAGAGTTGATTGTCTCTCCATGGCTATTTTTCTCTTGGAGAGCTTTTGATGCCAAAGAAATAGATATTGGATCTATATATTTTTTTAACCTAAATGCCTATTAACCACAAGAGCCAGCAACTATATCCATATGGATTTAGAGATGACAGCATTGCCAAATATCTTTCATGCCGTTGCATGCTGTTTAAGCTGTGTTTGTGACCTTCGGCATGTTATTGAATCTCTTGGGCAGGTCACTAAAACCTCGTTTCCTCATCAAAATGACAATAAATATTGCCTACCCCAGAAGGCAATGATGAGATTTTTTAAAGTGAGTATTTGTAAAGCACTGACTGGCTCATAGTAAGCACCATATGAGTGTTTGGTAAATGAATAAACTAGAAGCATTTCCACAACTGGGGGGAAAAATGGATGGAAATTGTTGTTCTATTGAGTCTACATACTTGATTAAGATTGGATTTTCATCATTTAATCATTAAAACAAAGGCTAGAAACTATTTAAATATGATGGATAGGAACTTCAAATGTTTTTATTTTTTGCAGATTATAGAATAATGCTAAGCATGAAATTCACTAAGCTTGCATATTTTTAAAAAGCATAATGCTTCTTGCATTGTTTATGTTATTATGAAACTGAAACTGTAAATCAATTTCTTTCATGTACTAAATATGGCATAGTTTAAAGAACTTTAAAATATAGCATAAAGAACTAACTTAATACAGATTTTATTTATAACATGGATGAGATCACACTTTGAGAAAAAAATTTTAAATAATGCAAGCTGAAGGAAACAAAAGAAAAAAAGCACTGTATTAGAGTTCTCCAGATAAATATATATCTCTATATCTACCTATCTAGCCAGCTAGCTAGCTACCCACCCATTTCCTAAATAAAGAGATTTATTATAAGGAATTGGCTCACATGATTATGGAGGCTGCAAGTCCCATGGTCTGTTGCCTGCAAGCTGGAGACTGAGGAAAGCTGGTGGTGTAGTTCCAGTCTGAGTCTGAAGGTCTGAGAACCTGGAGCACCAATGGTGTAAATCCCAGTGTGAGGGAAGGAGAAGAAAAATGTCCCAGCTCATCAGAGTCAGGCAAAGACAGCAATTTCTCCTTCCTCTACCTTTTTGTTCTACTCAGGAGCTCTATGCATTGGATGATGCCCACCCACATTGGGCAAGGCAATCTGCTTTACTCAGTCTCCCAATTTAAATTATAATCTCATCCAGGAACACACTCTCAGACACACCCAGAAATAATGTTTCACCAACTATCTGGGCATCCCATGACCTAGTCAAGTTGACACTTAAATTAACCATCTCACACACACAGTTCTAGTAGATCTCTGAATTGAAAATTAATTGCTCTTTTCTCAGTGTTCCAAAGTCTTTTTTTTTTTTTTTTTTTTTGTGGTACTTGGGCCCCTCACTGTTGTGGCCTCTCCCGCTGCGGAGCACAGGCTACGGACGCGCAGGGTCAGCGGCCATGGCTCACGGGCCCAGCCGCTCCGCGGCACGCGGGATCCTCCCAGACCGGGGCACGAACCCGCGTCCCCTGCATCGGGAGGCGGACTCCCAACCACTGCGCCACCAGGGAAGCCCCAAAGTCTTTTATATCTATATTTGGTCAATAAAATCTTTCTGGCTTACATTATAAAGATCATTTTTTAAATTCTATTAAGTTGTTAAGTCCTCGGATTCTGAATTCTTTCTTATGCAGCTTTTATTTCTAGGCATTAAGCATAGGATTTCCTTAATTATTTACTGAATATATGTATGACTATAAATTCAATTGGAATTCTGAATAGGAAAAAAAAATTAGAGCCTTAGTATTTACTGTCATTGAGTTTGAGAATTTGGGGGCTGGAGAAAACCTAAGAAAACCCTGATATCTCTTCTTCTCTCATTTTATACAAAAGAGACTTGCCTTATTGAAGTTGAAAAGCAATGTGATTATCAGTGGTTCCCTAAATGTGTAGATTTGAAGTTGGTAATGGCAGACACATTGCTTTGTGTTCACCAGATCCTGTTTTATTTTCTGGGTACAGAGGAAGACTACATTTTCTGGCTACTTTTCAGTGAGACTACAGCCATGTAACTAGAATGTGGGCTGAAGCCCTTTCCCAAGTCTGGCCATGGAAACTCCAGCACAGTTGTCCACTTTCCCTTTGCTAGGTGATTTTCAAAGGCCATCTTTTAAGATGAACACTTTACAAGATGGAAGTCACTGCTTGAAAAAGAGCCTCCAAGAAGACCCACCTAACATGTTCGGTTGTAACATAGGCAAGAATTAACCCTGTTCATTGTTAAGTCAATCAGATTTCATGTTTTAACTGTTACTGCAACATAGTCTAGCCTATTGTGCCTTATGCAGAATTTTTCTGGATGACAGCTGGATTTTCCCAAATAGTTGGAATTCTCACAAATTTCTTTCCATCTCTATGTCCCTATGACTTTGAGAGTAACCAACAACCTTTTTATAACATCAGGACAAGCTTTCTTGCATGTGCTTATAGTTTTATTTAGGTTATAAAAGTACATAAACATTTACATAAGGAACTTTTTCTTGAAAAAATTATCAATATAAAATTTTACCAGCTAATTTTGTGTAAAACTATATGCTTCACTAATTGTTTCCTAATTTTTCCAGTGTTAGTGAATGATAAAATAGAAAGAAACTCAGAAGTTTCTGGATAAAATTTAATAATTATTTATTTCAGCAATAATTATTTCAGCTTCAACAATAATAAAAAATGCTTTGAAAATAACAAAAATTGAGGTGAAATATTTGTGCAATTATTATCTGTGTTGGTATTTTTTATTCCAATATTAAGTGATTTATGTGACCAACTTCTTGAGATAAACATTGTCTCTAATTTTTCCTCATCCTTTATATATTTTTACTGGAATACAATTGTCCTGAGGGTAATGACTCAATGTTATGCAAGATTTTATATATATATATATGTACATATAACAAAAAACTATGGTATCTGGGAAAACACATTTTTTTGAGAGAAAGAGAATTTGACAATTACTTTAAACAAAAGACATAAAGATGAACATAAAATGACATTTTCCGTCTTGCCAATTTAAAATTCTTCTCTAAGTATTACATGGGCAAGTGGGGGTGAAATAAATCACAGGACTTATTTCTTATAATATATTGTTTATGAGAAATGCAGTTTTTTAGTTAATTTAAATTTTAGCAAAATTGAAAACAAGTAAGCATATATGACACATTTTTAAATGAAAACATGTATATTTATTGCCTTAAGAATTTTTATATTATTATTATTATTTTAGATACATTAATTTGAAAATGGCTTTAATTATTTTAAATTACATTGCAATCTTGGGGATGAGATTTATATTCTATACCAACCATTTTCTAATAATCTGTAAACATTTCTGAAAGTATAAGAAATATTCAATATGTGTATCCTATTAGATTTAAATACTGAATTTCATTGTTTACTGCTATTAGTTTTCTAGGACTGCCACAACCAAGTACCACAGACTATGTGGTTTAAAGCAACAGAAGTATGTTCTCTCACAGTTTGGAGGCTAGAAGTTTGAAATCATGGTGTCCCCAGAGCCATGTTCTCCTGAACACTCTAGGGGAAAAACTGTTCCATGCCTTCCTCTTAGCTTCTGCTGTCATTAACAATCCTTGCCCTTTCTTAGCTTGTAAGTGCATTTCTACAATCTACACCTTCACCCTAGTATACTGTGTGTTTCTTCTCTGCGTTTCTTCTCCCCTTCTTATAATGACACCACACTGTATTATGTGCCCACTCTACTCCAACATGACTTCACCTTAACCTGATTATATCTGAAAAAGTCTATTTCCATAAATACATCAGATTCACAGATATCAGGGGAAAGGATTTGATCTTATCTTTGGGGGGCTGCACAATTCAATCCATAACAATCGCATATACCATCTAGGTCAATTCTATTTTGGAAAGGAAGTTTAAAATAGTAGCTAAAACATGGCATTAGATACACCTGGTAGTAATCACCATTTTGCCTTTATAGACTGTATACCTTAAGAGACTCTGTGAGTCTCACTTTCTTCACAAGGAACATGTGCTAACAATAGTTAGCTAACTATTGCTAACAATAGTACTCACTTAAAAGGTTTTGGGAATGATTATATCCAGAAGAGCACCTGGGACATAGTAAATGCAAAGTAAACTTCAGTGTCTATCTCTGTTTTGCTATTACTACAACTACTTGAGTTTTAAACAACTTTCATGGAATGGTTCCATATAGGGACTGAAATTCTCTCTAACTTATGTAATATAATGTTCATTTACCAAGTTACTATAATAAACATATGTTTTGGTGAAGGCTATTTGGAAAATTTGGACAGAATGCAATAACATTGATCAATTTAGAACTAAACAAAATGTAAAATAGATAGATAGATGGTTAGATCCAGGTACATATAAGAAAATACAGAATCAATAACATCAAAAAATTTTTTATCCTTTGCTCAAATTCTTGGGGTAGTTAACAGGTTAATATGCATTTTGAATCTCTGAGGGGGTTGGAAGTACTATAGTAGTTCCCAAACTCATTTTCCATAGGTCAAATTTTTATGGCATATCTATGTTCCTTAGAACATGCATTGGGAAATAATGTACACAGATAATAGATAATTGAGATTTAAATAAAAGCAAGAAATTGAAGTACAATAATTGTGGCTTAAGTAATACAGATATTTGTGAACAATCTAATCTCTTAGACATTAACTTTTAATGCTAATACATTTAAAAAATGTATCTATTACAGTATTCAGTATGGCATTAGAGATTAGTTTTAGGAGTTTTGCTGCTGAAATTATTTGCACTAAAACCTACAAACAAAATGCTTTGGTTGGAAGATTCAATATTGTCAAGATGTGAGTTCTTCCCAACTTTATCTATAGATTCAATGCAATCCCAATACAAATCCCAGCAAGTTATTTTATGAATATCAACAAAGTGATCCTAACGTGTATATGCAGAGGTAAAAGACTTAGAATAGCCAACACAATACTGAAGGAGAAGGACAATGTTTGAGGACTGACACCACTGGACTCCAAGCCTTCTAATAAAGTTATAGTAAACAAGACAGTGGTGATAGTGGTGAAAGAAGAGACAAATAGATCATAGAAGAAAACAGAGCTCAAGAACAGACCTACATAAACAGATGAATTGATCTTTGATAAAGGATGGAAGGCAATACAATGGAGCAAAGATAGTCTTTCAACAAACAGTACTGGAGCAACTGGACATCTACATGCAAAGAAATGAATCTAGATACAGACCTTACACCTTTCATGAAAAGTAACTTAAAATGGATCTAAATATAAAACCTTAAACTCTAAAACTCCCAGTAGCTAATAAAGGAAAAAAGCTAGGTGACCTTGGGTATGGTAATGACTTTTTAGATATATCACAAGAGACATGATATATAGATAAGCTGGACTTAATTAAAATTAGAAATTTCTGGGCTTCCCTGGTAGCGCAGTGGTTGAGAATCTGCCTGCCAATGCAGGGGACACGGGTTCGAGCCCTGGTCTGGGAAGATCCCACATCCCGCGAAGCAGCTAGGCCCGTGAACCACAAGTACCGAGCCTGCGCGTCTGGAGCTTGTGCTCCACAACAAGAGAGGCCACGACAGTGAGAGGCCCGCGCACCACGATGAAGAGTGGCCCCCGCTTGCCGCAACTAGAGAAAGCCCTCGCACAGAAACGAAGACCCAACACAGCCAAAAATAAATAAATAAATAAATTATAAATTAAAAAAAAAAAAGAAATTTCTGCTCTGCAAAAGACGAAGGTAAGAGAATGAAAAGACAAGTTACAGACTGGGAGAGAATCTTTGCAAAAGACATATCTGATAAAGAACTGTTATCAATATGTCCAAAGAACTCTTAAAACTCAACAATAAGAAAATAACCTGATTAAAAAATAGGCCTGGGCTTCCCTGGTGGCGCAGTGGTTGAGAGTCCGCCTGCCGATGCAGGGGACACAGGTTCGTGCCCCAGTCCGAGAGGATCCCCCATGCCACAGAGCGGCTGGGCCCGTGACCCATGGCTGCTGAGTCTGCGCGTCCAGAACCTGTGCTCCGCAACGGGGAGGCCACAGCGGTGAGAGGCCCGCATACCGCAAAAAAAAAAAAAAAAAAAATGGGCCAAAGACTGGAACAAACACCTCACCAAAGAAGATATACAGATTGCAAGTAAGCATATAAAAACATGTTCAACATCATACGTCATTAGGGAACTGCAAATTAAAACAACGAGATACTGCTACACACCTACTAGAATGGCCAAAATCCAAAACTCTGACCACAGCAAATACTGGCAAGCATGTGGAGCAATGGGAACTCTCATTCATTGCTGGTAGGAATGGAAAATGTACAACCACTTTGGAACATAGTTTGGTGGATTCTTACAAAGCTTAAACATACTCTTACAACACAATTTAACAATCATACTCCTTGGTGTTTACATAAAGGACCTGAAAACATATCTCCACACAAAAACCTGCAAATGGATGTTTATAGCAGCTTTATTCATAACTGTCAAAACCTGAAGCAACCAAGATATGCCTCAACAGGTGAATGGATAAATAAGTTGTGGTATATCCAAATGATGGAATATTATTCAGCACTAAAAAGAAATGAGCGATCAAGCCAAAAAACATGGAAAAAACGTAAATGCATATTACTGAGTGATAGAAACCAATCTGAAAAGGCTAGATACCATATAATTCCAACTACATGACATTCTGGAAAAGGCAAAACTATAGATACAGGAAAATTATCAGTGGTTGCTAAGGTTTATGGGGGAAGGAGAGATGAATAGACAGAATACACAGGATTTTTAGGGCAGGAAAAGTATTCTGTATGATATTACAATGAGGAATACTTATTATACTTTTGTCCATACCCATAAGATGTACAGCACTAAGAGTGAACCCTAATGTAAACTATGGACTTAGGGGATAATGATGTGTCCTTATATGTGCCTGGACTTGACAAATGTACAACTGTGATGCACGATGTCGATAGTGAGGGAGTTTTGCATGTGCGGGTAAAGGGGTATATGGGAACTCTGTGTACTTTGTGCTCTATTTTGCCATAAACCTAAATTTCTCTAAACCATAAAGTTTATTAACTTAAAACAAAAAAGGTGCTCACAGATCAAAGGGTGACTAACTTCCAAATAATAGTTGTAGTAACAATTGTTTTATCTTTTAAAATTATTGGGTTTTTTCCTGAAATAAGGGGAAGAAAACAAACACATGATGACTGTTGTGAGGATTCATGGTCTCCAATGGAAAAATTAACCTATAGGCTCTTTGTAAATCCTTATGAAAGAAGTCAAAGTTGGACACAGCATTTATGTAGTTTGTAAGAATTTATTTATTTGGGGTTTTTTTGTTTAACATTCTTAAGCTCACTGATATGTTAGAGAGACAGATCATACTTGCTCACAAGAGCCCATTGTTAGTGGCTTTTCCCTACTTTGCCTTCGGTAACGTCTTGCAGTAAAACCAGCTACGGTGGGAGTATTTTCAAAGTATTCACACCATGGAATTTGGCAAATTCTATGAATCAGTTTGTGTCCTTTGGGGAGGAAAGTAGAGTTGGTTGTTAAATTGCAGGACACCAATAAGTTCTCTGAGGCCTCAGATTGACCAGACCTTCTTTCTTGTCATTCCATTCCCAGTGTGTGGCACAGGCCCTGCCTCATTACTGGGGTTCAAAAAATATAGGTTGAATCGATGAAGCTATTTTGAAAATGATTTGCAATGATGTTATGATTGAAGCCAACTGAGAGAATTTAGTCACCAAAGGTGGAAGTTTAGTGAGAAATGAGGTTGAAATGAATTTGGTAAGGCATCTCTCTCAAATAGTAAGACAAAAAAGAATGCATTTTAAAATGAGAATCAAAATAGGAAACAATATATTCATTGTATTGGAAGGCAGAGATATAAAAGGAAATCAAAAGTTTTACATGTTGAAGCGAGTGAGCCAAATTCTTCATTTTTAGAAGAGTTTTGGGGCGAAAATCCAAAAGGTAGGAAATGGATTAGTAAATTGGGGTGCAGAAATAGAGGCAGAAAAGAGCACTCTTCGCTTTGGGGAACCTCTTCCCTTCAGACTTTGGTCTGCTCCTACAGGTAGGTGCCTTGTTTCTTGCACAAAGTGCCAGCTTCTCTGGGCTATATGTGCCTAATCTGTGAAACAAGAGTGATGAACTAGAAGGTCATTTCCAGCTGGAAAGTTAAATGATTTGTGGCTCTTTGAAAAAATTAAAGGAGAGAGAGAAAAAAGATGATACTTGAGAGAGTAACAATGATTGTTTCCTTACGTATAAGAAAGTGGTCTAACTATGCTGGTAGACAGAAAGGAAAAGATCCAAGGAAGACAGTGGCTAGACTGCTTACTTAAATGGGGAAGCTATTTATAGACTGGAATGGGAAAAGGAATACAAGTAGGGGTATTAGTATTGCAAAAGAATTTTTAAAAAATCATTATCAGGAAATAATATTTCATTTATGAAATATTCAATATTCAATATTTCAATATTTCATTACCATTTTCAGGAAATAATAATAGTTAACATTTGTTAAGGATAATACAGGTGCTTTTCTAAATGCTTTGTATGTAATATATCTTTTAATTCTCACAAAAATCTAAAAGATAGGCAGTTTTTATTCCTATTTTAAAGGAACTGAAAGGTTCCTTACCCAGGAACCTGCCATGGATACAGGATTTAACCCAAAATTCTGAGTCCAGATTGTGTAGGCTGGTAGGCAGAAACCTATAACTAGAGACCTGTTTGGTAACTTATCCAAGTCTTTTACTGCTCTGTCCTCTGTTTCCTTATTCAGCAAACAGGCGCAATGTTTTCTTTCCCATCTAAATTCTAGGGCTATTTTGAAGTTTACTTGAGAAATTGTACTTTATGAAAGGCAAATTATGACAGATATGTAGCATATCTTTAATAAAAAAAGGACATGAGAATGTTTAGAGGATAAAATTTAAGCGGCCTAATTTTGAATGCCCTTGATTACTTCATTAATGAAGACAGGGTCATATACTGAAAAGGGAGAGACATAGTATTAGAGGCTTAAGGGGCATAAAAAAGACTTGGATAAGTTAATACTGGATAATCCCCAGTAGTTCTACTATTTTACTCTAGTTTGATAATGGGAAATTTGCCAGACCATAACAAAGGAAATTCCAGATTATGATTTAGCAGATACTCTTATGTTGGCTTCAGTGCCATTTTGCTTTCTATTTAGTCTGTCAACATTCATACCATCTTCTATTAGTGTGTCAGACATACAATTGCACTCACTAAGGAAACTGAGATTTCTCATGAGATTTTGAACATTAGGATGACAACAATGTTGGATACATATACCCACACAGAGTTTTTCTTTCTGAGTTTGCTTTTGTTTCTTTGGCTGAAATAAGAAAATGCAGAAATAAAGCCTGAGGGGTTTGGGGGTTTATTTTTGTTATTTGTTTGAACCTGAATATGAGTTTGCTTCTATTTTCAATGCTATTGTTGTTTAGTTCAAACTACTTTTCTTTTTACAATGCAGCAAATCTTAACAGCATAATGAAAGTATGAGTGGGAAACATTACTATTACGTTTTTTGTTATTTTGGCTCAAAGAATCTGTGTGGAAAAAAAAAAAAGGCAAAGGGAAAATTATGTCTATGCCCACCCACAACTGGAAACCCTCCCAAGTTTTTAAAGTAATTAAAGTCCAGTCTCTGGCTGGAGGCTGTGTGTGTATAAACCCCAGAGATAACATAAAAATCGCCTTCCGGGCATCCTCTGAGACAGAGGATGTTCAATCAGATTCCAAGAACTCAAGAACATGTGTTTTACAAGAGAGAAAGCCAAAATACAAACTTGCCTGTAAGAACTACAAATACCATACGGAAAATTGATCCCATAAACTAAGAAGAAAAACAAAATAAAGGAATGACTTTTAAATCCCACTCTGCCAGTTAAGGGATATAGTCTTTCTCTTATCCTAATTTAAAAATATATATATGATTGAGTTAAAGGGGAATATTTGACTAGTAATTCAGTTACCATTTCTTTTTCTCCTAGTAAACCTGGTACAGACTGATATATGGTCATGTTATGTGCAAAAATAAACCAGTTTTTGAGAGGGAGAGATATGATTACTTTCATTGGTTTCCTGCATTACAAGGTATTTGGGGTTAGTGTTTATGTTTCCTTTCAAGGAAGCTATAGAATGGTAGAAATTTATCTTAAGTTGTAAGCAGTCTCCCAATACATGGGGAGAATAGAAGTCATAGTCTCTGTATTTGGGAATTTATTTATTTACTTTATTTGCTTATAACTAGTAAGTCAGAGTAGAGTTCAGTGGTGAGATTATAAGCTATAATTAGCATAAACTCCATCCTTATATAAAATAATATTCTTGACATGATTTTTACTATGAATTCCAAATGAAACAGGAAATGATGCAAGAATAGTGGTATTTTATCAAATCTTGTATTTTCATAAGGCCTTATGCTTTGCTTGTGGTTTATAATGTTTAAAATTTTACTTCAGTCAATTTAGGAATACTTTTATGGTCCCTTTCAGATAATTAATTACCATTTCCTGGAGGATTAGTTCTACTTGTGTTTTGCTATTTTTCATCATGCACTTATCTTTTGCAGGGATTTTTTTTTAAATGAAAAGTCCACTGACTGCCTTGTAAAATTATCCCTCTAGAACAGATTTGCCTTTATTTCTGCTCTGCACTCTCTGAATATCATGTGTTCTGGATCAAATTTTATATTAATCTTATCAAAGATTTCCCACAGTATGCAATAGGGTAAATTTGAACTCCATACCAGAACAAACACAGGGTTGTGGTTTTTATTTATTCCAGGGAATTAACTTCAAGCTTCTTACTGTTTATGTCTTGTGTAAATCTGATGATCCTCCAGGGTCTGGGCAAAATGAGTTTGCACCCTTATTTGCCCTGCCTTTCAGTTTCCTTTCCATTAGTGGCATTTATGGACTTCCCTTTATTTCTAAATTCAATTCAGTAAGCTCAAATTCTACTACAAATTTTAGGCAATTTGTAGTAGAAGATGTTCCTGTCATTTTCCTGGAAATCTGAAAGGACCGTTTCATTTATTTTATAAAGTTGACATCAGGCACACAAACTTGGACACTTTTTTTGTAATCCTTGTTCATAACTCTTGTCATTGTTCTTCCATGGCCTGCTTTTACTTGTAATTTAAAATAATATAATTAGTACGTTCAAGACTATCACTAAATAATACTCCGGATCTTGATGGTAAGTTAGAACAGTGGGCAAACAACAGCATAGCGATTAAAAATGAATGATTCACAGTAACACCCAGCCATATGCATGTATCTAAACAATAAGCTATTAAGTGTTAATAAGTTCCAAAAGTTTACAGCACCATTATGCTCACTTTCAAAAGTTATGAAAACAAAACAAAGCAAGATATTAGCAAGCACTAATTTCAGGATGAAGGTTGCCTTTGGTGATGGTATCTTGAAGCAGTTGTAAGAACAGGATGGCGGGAGTAGGGAACACTGCAGGGTTAGATGTAGATTTTTTTTCAACTCAAAATAATATTATATAAAATTCAGATATTACCACACTGTGTTCCGCCCTCTGACTGTGACATTTCTCTTTTATTTGTATTCTCAAGCAGTTCAAGAATGTTTACCATTTGTGGGATTGCAAACAAAAGTGGCTACTTCGAAGTAGGGAGGTATTCAGGTCCTTTTTACAGCCTCATTATGACAGAAATATCTGGCAATGATGATATCAATTCATAGCTCCATTATTTCATCTGAAGCAGATTCGCTGGGTTGGGCAAATATTTCAGGGTTCTAAAGAAAAGTAAACTGACACTTTTTGAACAAAGATGTCTCACAGAAATTTGGTAAGCACAGCATCTGTGGCAATAATGTGAAATTAAACTTTCTGAGAAAGGTGAAGAAAATACGATTTTATAGAGAAAAGACAAATAACAGGAAAAATTGTTATTCCCACCTTTTTTTTCCAGAGAGAGGAAAAAATAGTCAAATGTTAGGTGAATGTCCAGGAAATTTACGATTGTTAACTGGACAAAGAATGCCCTGGAACTGATTGCAAATTAAGCTACTCTAACTTTCATAATATTCTCCCTGACTTCTCCCTGGCCTGGGAGTTTTGAAGACTAGACTAATTATTAGGTACTTTTTCAGAAACGGCAGGTTAACTTCCAGTCAAGGTGGTATAGTCCCCTTTCTCCCTACTCCTCCCTGCTAAGCACAACTATAAACCCTGGAAATAACATGAGGCACAATCAAAGGAGAGTTCTCAAAGGTTGTAAGAAGAAGATGAACTTGTTTGGAACCCCAGGATTTTAGGAACTACACAGTGCCCACCCAACAGAAGAAGATGACCCAGATCCCTCATTTCCTGACCTTCAACCTAACAACAGACGGCAGCTCAGGTAGGCTTACTCTGCCCCAGGGTGGAATACGACTCTCTGACAATATCAGGGAAGTCCAACAGCACTGAGAATGGATCAGGATCTCCGCCAACAGTAAGTGACCTTTGGAAATGTCCTCTTATTGGTTGTATCAGCAAATGTTCATTCATTAGGCCTTTTTCTTCTATGTGATGTTTGGTTTTGACTCATACGTGAATGATCTCACCACGAAGGAACCCTGAAATGAAACTGAGGATGCTTTCTTCCAAAGTGAATATACTTTTTGCTCCTGCTTTAAGAAAGGGCTCACTACCTACTAAAAATTACTATAATCTCCTTCATGCAGCTTTTCTTAACACAAATATCTTAGTTTCAGCTCTCTTGGCTTCAAATTCAAGTCTCAGGATCTCAGTACCAAAATGGTCACTGTCAGATTTAGCATTTACTTACAAAGTTGAGTTCCAGTTTCTCTTTCTCTCTCTCACTTTATCATAAAATATTAATTCTTTAGAGACCATGAATGCATTAATCATCATATTTTACCTAGTATCTATTTATTTGTAGCAGCACAGACCTTCAGAGCAACTGGTCTGATTATAACACAGAGCAAATTCTCAATTAGACTTTTTGTTTACTTAAACTCAATAAATATATGCTGGTGATTCTGCAACCACTTGCAGGCTGAGAATTATTGGTGTACACAGTCAAGGCACTGAAGAATATTTCAGGGTAAAATTTTTGCATTTTGATTAAAAAATTTTAAGAGCTATCCACAACTGTCCTTAATTTTAACTGGATGAGGATCATCATTTTTTCCCCCTGAGCTTCCATTTGAGAATTTTTAATAAAATTTATTTATTTATTTATTTCTGGCTGTGCCATGCGGCATGCAGGATCTTAGTTAGTTCCCTGACCAGGGATCGAACCCATGCCCCCTGCATTGGGAGCTTGGAGTCTTAACCACTGGACTGCCAGGGAAGTCCCTCCATTTGAGATTTTTAAAGCCCATTTAATATTGATATTCAGCTTGAAGAGATATTTCAATGCATGTTCCAGATGATTATTTTAAATAGCTACCTAAATATTTTACCAGGTAGATTAAAGAAATATTTTATTCTGAATTAAATTTAGTAAGAATTACAAGCCAAATTCAAGTGCATAAAGTTGTGGGAACAACAACTCATTCAGTCTGCTGAAACTTTATTTACCCTAAATGAAAGGTCTCATATTAATAATAGTGCTGCTAATATAGCTCTTCTTGATTTAGTTTAATGTGCCACTTTCAGTCTTGACTTGCATCCATACAACAGGTGTCATCTATTATAATAGCACTAGAAAAAATAAAGCCATAAAGCAGTCACAAAATATAGTTTATACTGAAAATTTTGTCACTTTACAAAAGACAAATACAAAGTGCATGTAAACAATAAACAGAAAGTCTTAAACCTAAAATCTAATTGAGAAAGTGAAAAATCTTAGTAGTCTGTAACTATGTTTTGAATCTAGAACCCTATTGACTCAGAATTTTTAATCAAATCCTCAACCATATTTTCTAGAATTTATTTAACAATTCATTGAATTGGTGGTCTCATGCACAGTGTACACCACAATCTCATGAGTAATTTGTTCAAAATAGGGATTCTTGGAACTCACCACAGACACACAAAATCAGAATCTCTAAAGATGGAACTTGGTATCTTTAGTTTTTAAGATTTTCAGGCAATTCTAGAATAAATGATTTGAGAACTCTAAACTAGATGGTCTCTAACTTAATTCTTCCATTCAAATTCTATGATTTGGACCCTGCATTAATCAACAATTGGACATATATTTATTTTTAATAAAATCTCCAAATCACAATTATGGAGAGGATTACTAATCAGACCATTCACAATGGCAAAACAAAGAAAAACAACTAGAGGCATGCACTGGAGAAATTGTGGGTTTAGTTCCAGACCATGGCAATAAAGGGAATATAGCAGTAAAGTGAGTCACATGAATTTGTTGAGTTTCTCAGTGAACATATAAGTTATATTTACACTATACTGTAGTGTATTAAGCATGCAACAGCACTGTTTAAAAACAAACAATGTACATCCTTAATTTAAAAATACTTTATTGCTAAAAAATGCTAACCAACCCCTGAGCTTTCAGCAAGTCATCATCTTTTCGCAATAGTAACATCAAAATCACTGATCACAAATCTCTGTAACAAATATAATAATAATAAAACAGTTGGACATATTGTGGGAATTACCAAAACTGTCACAGAGACTAGAAGTGAACAAATGTTTTTGGAAAAAATGGTGCCGATAGACTTGCTAGATGCAAGGTTGCCACACCCCTTCAATTTGTAAAAAACACGGTATCTGTGAAGTGCAATAAAGTGAAGCACAATAAAACAATATGCCTGTATTTTTTCCTGGCCTATTATAAATTTCTGAACTATATTCCTCCCCTACCTCCTGTAAGAATTCTTTTCTAACTACTATCTCCCTGTCTTCTGAAAGTCTGTAACAGTCCCTCAGAATTTAGCATACCTGTTTCCTATAGGTTTAATATGAAAACATTTTATCTCATAGCTAGATTCCTGGGATTAGGCACTAATGCCATATATTATTATGTTTTCACACGATTACTAGAACTGTATTTTAAAAGTATATAAATGTGAATTTTTTAGTTGATAATGCTATGATTGATTTTATATATATAATTACATATAAACAATATAACAATTATATGTTAATTTAAATTTTTAATTTAATGGAGAGCATGGTACATTAAACAAAAAAAATCACACTGTTATTGTCCAGTTTAGGGGCTTGGGAATCAGGTAGTTTGAGCTACTGCACACCACTATACCCCAGATGACTTCTGGGGTCTCCTTCCTTTCCAAATCTTGGTTTATGTTCTTTTCCAGAGATTATAGCTTCCGCCGCTACAGGCATAGTAAGTGTAACATTGTCTTCTTACTGTTTTGAGAAACAAGAGAAGATCCCTATCCTGCCTTTACACAGAAACATCTCCTCTACTCAGCTATCCCATGTTTTTAAAATATAAAATTAGAGTTTTGGAAGTATTTTTTAAATTAGAATTTATTAGCCATATATATATCCCTTTGGGTTTTTAACATACTAATTTGATTTATTTTTTGAAATAATAACACTTTTGTACTATAAGTACAAATTTAGTTAGGGAGAAGACATGAGTGGTTAGAAAGGACTTGAGTAGCTACATTCTAGAAGTCCAACTCAGACTTTTCTTTGTAGACCAGTTAATGACTTCTGACATAGATAATCTCTAAGTTTCTTCTAACTTTCAAAGTCAATGAGATAATTTGGGTTTGCATTAACTGATAACTGCACATACATTTATTTTAATATAATGTATAATCAAATCCAAATTTTGCAGAGGTTTTCTTTCCTGATTATTCAAAATGCCAACAAGCCACAAATATTTCTATGAGTTTGTGGCTTACGTTTCTGAACTGTATTGTCTCCCTACCTCTTCTATAAGGTGTTTCCAACTATTACCACTATGTCTTCTAAACTTTAACAATAACACAGAGTTTAGCATAGTTTTTCTCTTCATGTGTCCCAGGTTCATCTTATCAAATAGAAACGAGCTCCTTGAGTTTAGGCATTATTTCATGCACTAATTTTGATTATTAAAGTTGTATTTAAAACTAAAACATTAAATCACTGTAGATAACAGAAGCTGACTAGTTTAAGGACTAATTTAACGAGAATGAAAACAGACTAGTTTACGTTAACCAAAAATTTAAAGAATCATTCATCCCAAATAAGTAATGTATAAATGTGAGAATGATTGTGTTTGTAATATTTATAAGGTATAATTGTCCTTCACTTTTGAAGATGGATTTGTTCTTGACAGGTTTTATGTAAAGTGTGATTAAAATAACATGAAACACAGTGTGATTCATCACTAGAATTGATCATTTTGTGAACTGGAAAACTTGCAAATAGCTTTGCCCCATTTGATAAATTCAGAATTCCACTTTGTTTTTTGGTGGGGAGGGTATAAATGTTTAGAGACCAAACTGAAAACTTGAAGAACTTGTTGCACACTTGCATGTGTTATATTTGTAGAATTATAATTTGTGGAATTACCAAAAGGACTTTGCCATTGAATATTATCATTATTTATCTTGTCAATCTGTGAGAAGCAAGATTTTAAAAACACTTTGTATAATATATAACCTCATTTGTCTCCATGAATCCCATGAACATTCATGAAAACAGTTGCCTATAATTTTAAATTAGATATTAAAGCCTCACACCTTTTCTAAACATTTCTGTGAGAGACGGCCCTGTCTAAAGATACTGGAGATTATAATTTCCTCTTGCAGAGTTATTAGTTTTATTATTTTATATGTAGTACTCTGTTTTGTATAAGAATCAGTGTATAGTACCCATGTTAGCATAGCATGTTACTATTAGAAAATTTGCTTAGCTTAAGTTTCCATTTGACATTTTTTTATTTAACTTCAATTTATATTAAGAAAAGGGTTCATAACTGTCCAAATGATCCACAAGTTTATTTGTATTTTAACAATTGATACATTTTCTATACTTAAAAAGAATATTATATCTCTAGAAGGTAAAATAAAAATAATATTATCAAGAATTATAATTTCTATATTGACAATAATAGTTTCTTAATTAACAAATAAAGAAATATAGATAGCTTTGGTTTCTTCACTAACAAGACAGAAATTGAAAATGACTTTTACTTATTACTTAAAGATAATCTTAATTTATTTGTCTTTAACTGGGAACAGGTTTGAAGGAACTTCCCAGATAAATTGACTATGTTTGTTTTTAGTTACTGAAATTTGGTTAATAAATTTATATAATAAAATTCTATAGTATGAGTAATAGTGTTATGAATTATGTTAGCTTTCCTTATTATTTACATTTTTGTATTGCAAGTGACAAGGTAAAGTATTACCTATCCTTTTTTTCTTAGTGAAAAGAATTTCTTGTTCATCCATCACCATTCCAGAAGTTTAATAACTCTAAATATTTGAAATGTACAAACAGCTAAAACTTAGTTTCCCTCTCTCTTGTAGACTACGTATTGAGTAAATTTCCATAATACGATAGAGATATTTCTAATATTTTAATTGAGAACATTTAGAGCAGTAAACGTGTTACATTATCCAGTAATTGCAGGTTCAGTTAGTCAGGATAATAATGGTCTTTGGCCAGAATTATTCTGACAAGCAACACTGGCATTATAGATTAAACGTCAGTCCACAGAAACAGCGCCCCAGAAACAGGAGCTGATGATTCAAGCTCGGCAGAATGTCCTGTGCTCAATGTGAAGAGCTAGCTTAAAGGCTCGTCATAATAATGTTGGAGAAAAAAGAATTCTTCTTTCCAACATGTTCATCAATGGAGAGATCAACAAGACTGCTGAAAATTACAGGTCTAGAAAATAAGGTCAAGTGATGAACTTGGAAGCCACCAATAAATCAAAGACACAAACGACAGATTTTTTTTGAAAGCTTTTAAACAGCTTCTATCTGAGGACTGTTTGTGGGTCCTTATCCTCTATCCTTCTCAATAATGCTTTTACTATCTTTAGGTTTGTTAATTTCTCACTAAAGTTATGAGATGGATTGACTTTTAAAGGTAACAAACTTTACAGTAAAATTAATGAATAATTTTAACTCATTTAATTAACTCGTGCCCTTTTCATTTGATCTTGTCCTCGTAACCATAGATTGCTTTTCCTTTTTAAGTTCTGGTTGTCTCTACATAATTTCACACTATCCCTGAAGTGATGGTACTATGCTAGAACATTCAGAATAAAGCCATTGGGGGTTCTAAGTGTTATGCTTTAGAGCAAGACACTTTAAAGTTAAGTAATACATTTTTCTATATAATCTTTATGAAAGAGCTACTGCATATTCAAGTCAATATTATTCGTAGTCAAGTATATCTGTTTTCACAAATATAAAACAGTTTTCACATATGAGTAATGTGAGGACAGAAGAAAAAATTAAATGAATGAATGAGTCTAATAGGAAACTAACAGGAATTATCTGTGAAGAGAGCATATTGCGCAAAGTTGTAGAGGTGAGGAACTTGGCCAGTTTTGAGCAGTTAAACCATCTTAGCTATTCTTCAATCATATGACCTGAGCCACTGGATATAGATATGCATTAGTGTGTATGTTTAGCTATATATTGCTACATATATACACTATATATTGCTATATATGTGTGTGGATATATATATATATGTATGCATCTCTATAATTTGCATCAAAGTATCTATAGAATAACTGAGCAGTCTCACTCTCAAAAGGAAAAGAGCTGCGTAGACCACTTGGTCCAGATAATATCGTTCCCTGAAGGACTCTCTTCACTTACCTGAAGTTAGGTTAGTAAGCACTCATTACATGCAAGGAATATCATCTTCCTAGTATGGATTTTAAGGATAATATGAAATTGGAATAACAGGCACACAGACAGTCTAATATACTACTGAGTGGAGTTCAGTGTACCTGAGTAGTAATATGATATCTCTATTACCGAAAGGAAAGCAGTTTTTCTGAAATCATTTATTATACTCCAGGAAAAAATCATAATATAAGAACATACCAATAAAACAGAAAATGATAAGGAAAAATTTTATTTTGATTTAACAATTTCCACCTACATCTTACTATATGTATTGATTATCCATTTCTGCAGTGTTTTCTGTTTGTGCCTCCAATATCTTTTCTATATCTGGTCTTTTACAGGCATTTTTTCCAAATATATCTGTATACGTATTATTTTTCCTTTTCACAAAAATGGAAAAAATAAACTAATACAAAAAAATGAAATGTTAGGTCGACTACTAGGCAATGATTTTTCTTTTCATAAAGATATGTAGACACATATTTGTATTTCAAATGTGTTTTATAAATAATGTTTCAGTTTAAATGTGTTTGCCTAATTAAAAATAATATTTGAATAGCAAAGAAAACCTATTTGGGATTTTATGAAAATTTCAGCTCATATATGAAGAAGTTATAAAACATACAATCCACTGTTTCTTAGAACTAGAAATGCTTTAAGAGTGCATATAAACTGAACCATCATTTAAAAGATAAAGAAATGTCCCATTTAAATGCATTAAAATCATTCCGAATATCTTTTAAATAGTAGAAGAGATGTTTTATAAGAACACATAACGGAGTAGGCTAGTGTCATAATAGTGCAAACTGATTATGATTAAGTAGAAAGCAGTCTTAAATAGACACTATAGCACACAGGTTAAAATCTTGTTTTTGAATTCTGGTACCTACACACTTTATAGCTGTCTGAGGTATTTTATCTCTTTTCAGTTTCTGTTTTAGAATAATAATACTGCATTTTTCATGGGGTTGTTGAATATATACTAATGTAGGTAAATTAGAGTCTAGCATGTATTATGCATTCAATATATATTAGTTGTGGTTATTATTATTACAAAAGCAGCTACGGAGAAATTGTGAAAGAACAGATAATATCTTTCCCTTTCTTGGACTATATTTGGAGGGAGACAGGGAGACTAAGGATAATTCATTTTCAGGGAAATATGGTTATAGCAGCTTTAATCTTAAAGAAATCAGTATTTAATTAGTGAAATAGGGCTTAAATATTAGCAAGTACCCCTTTATGGCCTCCAGTGGGCAATCCAACAAACCAAACTGCATGGCACTGGAGAGAAAAAAAAAAAAAAAAAAAAAAGACAGTGGATTTGCTCTGCACTCTCAGATGGCTTCTAAGGGACTGTTCAAAGTAAAGGAGCCCGAGGATATTCAAGAAATATTACTAAGGAAAGGAAGGAGAGCCTAAGTGAAATTAGGAACTTCATTTTCCCAAATCAGGGACATAAATTGGTTTCGTTTCACATTCTATTCTGATAAATTGGTAGTGTCTTCATTGAGGGCTACTTTGATAATATCTCTTGAGACTATGTTTATAGTCTCCAGGAGACTGGATAAAATGGCAATGTCTGTTAGCAGCAAGAAGGAGGGGGTGTTAACAGCAAGTAGTTTATCAGATACTTTCTATCCTAGATTACTGAGTCAAAGAACCTTAGAATTCAAACATTCCCAGAGATAATATAGTTCCTCTTTCAATCTAATTGCTGGAATCTCCCACATATTTGAAATTTAAGCCACATGTTCTACTAGATTTTGAGTTTCTTCAGAACAAAAACTAGAAATAATAGGTTGAATTTGCAGACAAAAAAAAACAACAACCCCTGAGATCAATAAAAATGAATATTTCTAACAAGTAAAGCTTTTCAATGGTGAAGTATGCTTCCTTTTATATAGTGAGTACCCCTTTTGAGGAATTGTTCAATAGGAGACTTGATGACATACATCTTCTGGATTAAAGGGAAGGGACTAGAGTAGACAATAGTTTTCAATATGATTGTAAAACTCAATAATCTCATGACTGTCATGAGTATTTGTCCTAGCAATACTGTGTCGGTTATAGACATTTATTAAAAAGTGATTCCTTGTTCATAAATTAAAAAGAGAACATGGACTATATTGATCGGTAACTCCAAACAACAAAGTTTCCATGATGAAACACTTAAATATTGTCTTCAAATATAAACTAATTAAGATAAATTGTAAAAGTATACTTGAGCAATATTGTGAAGATAAAGATAATGAATAATAAAAATTCAACAAGCAATTGATCAGATATGGCAAGATTTTTAAGACATAATCTAAAATAGATAATATTCTTGTGTAATAGAATATGAATGATGAGCCTCCTGTATGTAATCCACCACATTTGGAAACTCAGATTTATTCCACTGTTAAGATTCCTTTTATTCCGCTCAACTGTTCAGACAAAGATTCTTCACAGGAACAGCTGAGCTATTCAATTGTAGGAGGTAAGACATAATTTCAAATAATTCACTTTTATGCTATTTTAAAAGATACCCTGTATGAGATATTTTATAACTGTTGAAAACATATTATCATGGAACATATTTTTAAATAAGAACTTCAACAAGACAATAGAAATAACATAATATGTAATGTAGTCTTATTTCTGTTTTATTATCTCATCATTTTCAGGAAACATAAATAATCAATTCACACTTTGGAGACTAGGTGTTGATCCTCCTTATCTGGCCATCACTCAGAATTTCCAGTATGATGTTTTTCAAGGGATTCAGGACCCTATAACTTTCCAGCTACTTACTGAAGTTGCTGATGAATTAGGTGGGAATAAAGCTAGTCAGCTGTCAGCCACTACAACAGTCATAATTCATGTGTTTCCTTGGACCACAAGGCAGCCAACTTCTTCCACAAAAACAACTACAGCTACAGTAAGTACTTAAGTGATGAAATATAATTCTAAGGTAGTCTGAATTAGTCATAAACATAGAAGTATTTGGGAACTCTCACAGGAGTTATCCTTATATTTTGCCAATGAAAGGCATCAATAAAACAGTTACTTTAATACACTGCAATTTCCATCATCAAAATAAGGAGAAATTATTATAGCTGTTAGTCATCAATTTTGAAGCAAGGTAAATATATCAATTAATAATTTTTTAGGCCCTTTTGCTATTTTTTAGTTTGGATTCTTAGTAATTCTGTTGATTCTCATCATAGTACACCTTTCTCTATTTAACTGAATATTCATGAAGGTTTTCTTATGTACACAGCACCATATAAGGTTTTAAAAAATATTTGACAAACTTGTTTCCTTAAAAGTATACAGTCTCACTGGAAGAGAAGATATACACTTAGAACAATTTAAATAAATACTTCACAGTGTCAAACAATAGTGTAATTGTTATTTAACTTTGAGGTTGAAAATAAGGTAAATTTATTTGGGCTGAGATAGGCAGTAAATTCTCTATAAACAGAGGAGGAAAATAATAATGTAGTTCTTTAAGAACAGATTTTTAAAAAAATGTAAATAGGAGAAGAAAAGCTTTTCAGGGAAAAGGTATAAAATTACCCTGGAAAGAATATAATATATTCTGGGGAATGTTGAGAAGGCAGTGAAGCTGAAGGCTAGATTTAGTGTCAGGAAAAATGAAGCTCATGGTAGACATGTAACATATTTGAGCATAGGACATGTCTTGAATGTGAAGATAAAAAATGTGGATGATTACTGAAGACAGAAGTTATAACAGTTTCCAAGCAGGAAAGATAGACTTACAATACCTCATAAACTTTGCTAATATAAAAAGAAAGAGAAAATCAATGATGTGATAGAATTGATTTGTATGGACTCTGCTGTTTGATTTCAAACAAGTGGAGTTTAAACAGCCAAGTAGGTATTGATATCCACGCCCTCAGTAACATTGTGATGTTTTATAGATAGCTCTTTGTATAACTGAGCTAACACAATGAAAGATATTTGAATTAAAATAGCCATTTGTTAAAAAGTTATAGAAAGTTCCACCCATTGCTTAACTTCACAGTCAAGAAGTTTTACATTACCTATATGAAATCATCATAAGACAATTTGAATATTATTAATCCAAAAAAAAAAAAAAACCCAAATTGGATTAAAGTGGTGTGGTACTGGTAATGCTCCCAAGTGCCTAGCAGAAGGAAATTAAAATTCTCTCTCTGGGAAGGTAATAGTATCCTAGACCTCCAATTATTTCTAGCAATTTTTCAATCCAGTAAACACTACGTGATTAAGTATAACCAAGCACATGAGAAAATATATCATAACCAAGAAGTAGCAAAACCACAAAAAGCGGAAACAAAAACAAATTAACTACAGAAATTTTGAATTATAAATTGTAAAATAATTATGCCTATTAAGTTCAAGAGATATAAACCAAGTTTGAAATTTGGTTAGAGTACTGGATACTAAAAAAGTAACAGAGAATATTTGAAAATATATGAAATATATCTAGAAATTAAAAATACAATAACTGAAACTAAAACGACCGTATTGATGTACAAAATACGTAAACACTACACTCAATGATTAATGAATATACCGTTTTTTTCCAGCACACATGAAGATTTACAAAATTTGATCGTATATAAGGGGCTATAAAACAAGCCACAACAGATTTCAGTGGGTTGAAATCATGCTGAGTATTATCTGTGATCTTAAATACCAATAGTTATGCTAGAGATCAAAACAACCAGTTATCTGGAGCATTCGATATCTTTAGAAGTTAAGGGAATAGAGGATATTTTTGAACAATGAAACTGTGAGATGCAGTTAAAATGAAATTGAAGCCTATATATTCTCCCCAAGTACCATTTTAATTGCATCTCGTAAAATTTAATATGTAGTATTTTTGTCACCATTCATTTAAAAATATTACCTATTTCCTCAAAACTTCTTCTTTTCCCTGCATGTTATTTAAAACTGCATTTCATCTGAAGACAGAAAACAAACAGCAAAATAAACTCAAAGAGATTTTTTTAAATGAAATAAAATAAAAACTGAAATTAATGGAATGGAAAGAAAACATATGAAAGTAAGGCCCAAAGTTGGTTATTTGAAAATAATAATAAAACCTATATTACTCTGAGTAAGCTGATAAAGATAAGAGTTAAGGCACATTTTACCAATGTCACGAATGAAAAAGGAATATCACTAGGTCCTGCAACCCTTCAAAAATAAAGAATCCTAAGCGAGTATTAGGAACAACCTTGTCAATAGATTTGATGAAGGAAAATCAAGGTGTGAGGACTTGCTTTACCCCAAATAAAGACTTAATATAAAATACAATAATTAAAACAGTGTAGTATGGGTGCATGAAAGACAAATAGACAAGAGAACAGAATAAAGAGTCCAGCTAATATATACAACATATGGATCTATTACTTATGTCAAAAGTGGCAATACAGAGCATGGTAAAAGGATGATAGTTTCAATAAATTATATAGGGCAACTGGTATGCTAATTAAATGGCAAAATAAATAAAATAACTAAAGTTTAGAAAAAAATATGAGACTATCTAGGGGGTAGGGAAATATTCCTCAAATAAGACAAAAAATAGCCATGAGAAAAAATTTTGGAGAATCAAATACATTAACTTAAGAACTTCATATTATGGGTGAAATGATAGGATATTTGACTATGTGATTTTTGCTTCAGAATAATTTAATGGAGAAGATTAAGTGTAAGTAAGTTGAAACAAAACTGGGCATAAGTTGATAATTTTTGAGATTGTGTTACAGGTATCTGGGTGTTATTGGACTATTATTTTATACATTTGTATATATGTTAGGTATCACAAAAAGTAGTTGTAAAATTTAAAGGGAAGTAATCTGAGAAGACTATGTTACTTTGTCAAGTGATTAGTATTTAATACTGTAAATTTTTCCACAAATAACCCTCACAAATAAAATATTCTCACTGATTTTGGAGCTTCATTAAAACTGTCTGCTTTGGAGCTTTTAATCAAGTATTTTATAAGTCAAACCCTATAGTTTATTATTTTAAGCACAAATATGCTCCTGGTCACTCAGTAAATTAGTTCTTAGCCCCTCCCCCCACCCCAGGATATGTGACCATAGAACTTTCTTTCACATTCCACAAATATATGTTCAAATAATTTTGTAAATCAGATAAATATTGCCTAAGACTAAGCTATAACATCAGTAAATTTAAGGTGTTATATCAGCATTTGAAACACTTAAAAATGTATTATTCTTCATTTTTGGCTCAACATGAACCTCACCTACCTATTCTGAGTCAGTCTTCTTTGCTAAATCTTGCACCTTTGAGAGAGATCATTTTAGTTTGTACCATGGTGAAAAAAAAATCTAACATATTAACATATGGATTTCTACCATCCAAATTCTTGATTAATAAAGAAAATGTATGAAGAAAATGAAAACACTAATTTGAAAACATACATGCACCCCTATATTCACTGCAACATTATTTACAATGGCCAAGATATGAAAGCAACCTAAGTGACCCATCAATAGATGAATGGATAAAGATGATGTGATATATACATACAATGGAATATTACTCAGCCATAAAAAAGAATGACATCTTACCATTTGCAACAATATGCATGTACCTAGAGGGTATTATGCTAAGTGAAATATCAGGCAGAGAGAGACAAATACTGTATGATTTCACTTGCATGTGAAACCTACAAAACAAAACAAATGAACAAACAAAACAGAAACAGAGTTATAGATATGGAGAACAAACAAGTTATAGCTAGAGGGGAGGGAGATAGGGTAAGGAAAGAAATATATGAGGTAGACTAAGGGGTACAAAATTCCAGTTGCAAAATAAATAAGTCACAGGTATGGAATGTACAGTGTGGGGAATATAGTCAATAATTATGTAATATCTTTGTATGGTGACAGATCATCACTAGACTTAACATGGTGATCATTTTGAAATGTATGGAAATATTGAATCATTACATTGTGTACCAGGAACTAAAACAGTGTTATAATAGGTCAATTATACTTTAAAAACAAAGAAACAGACTCAGAAAAAGATCAGATTTGTGGTTAACAGAGGTGGGGGGAGGAAGGTAGTTGGATGAAGGTAGTCAAAAGGTGCAAACTTTCATTTATAAGAAAAATAAGTACTAGGGATATAATGTACAACATGATAAATACAGTATGTTATATATGGAAGTTAAGAGAAAATTCTCAGTTCCCGTCACAAGAAAAATATTTTTTCTATTTCTTTAATTTTGTATCTACATGAGATGATAAATATTCACTAAACTTACCGTGATAATCACTTCATGAAGTATGTAAGTCAAATCATTATGTCGTACACCTTATACAGTGCTGTATGTCAATTATACCTCGATAAAACTGAGAGAAAAAAATAAAGCAAAATCCAGCAAAGGAGAATGCTTGTAATAAAATATAATAGACAGAATAAACACATTCTCCAGCAAGATGTGACTGTTTAGATTTGTAGTTGAGTAGTATTGTAACCTTTATAATTCTCTTGGTAAACTATATTAGGCTTGCTAAAAGAGGCAAACCAATTAATGCTGCCTGGAAATGATTACCAGCTTGTGACTTATGAATCTACTCCCAAGGACTGTGGCAAATAGTCTTTGCTATTATCCATAAGCCATATCAGCTTTTATGTTTATATGTGTATTTATATAATACACACATCTCTACAGGGAGATATACGTGCCTCTCTTTGCAAAAAAGTATTTCCAAATCAGAAGTAACCTCAGAAATTCTATACTTCAATTTATTCACTGTGCAGGAATGATATCCGCACAGGTTATAACGTCCATTTTCTTGAAAGTGAGCAAACAGACACACAAAAACACCTGCATATTTTAAGATAGGTCTTATAATATTTCTAAAAGTTTATTTAATGTATTACTGACTAGCTATTACTTATATTTGAGTGTGTTAAAAAATTACCCAGAAAAGATCACCTATGTCTCCAGATATCTATTTATCAACTTCATGGCCAAGCCTTGTGCTAGTTGTTGGAGAACAAAGTTGAATAAGTCAGAGAAAAACTTTCTAGCTATAAATAATAGAATTTCCAACTTGAAATGGCTTAAATAATATAGACTCAGGGTCAGAAAAACAGTCGGCTATTAGGGCAAACGTGTGAAGATATATGTGTACCATCCTAAGGAATCTGAACTTCATCTTCCAATCAAGGACGATCTAAAGAGGAATTACAAGAGAAGGGTGATAGGATCTGATATGTCTGATAAGTGTGAGTGATTTTAGAATATGTGTGGAGAAAACACAAAGGTAAGATTGGTGAATGGAGAAAGCAGTGACCATGAAGCCAATTAGGATCCTACTTTCATCCAGATAAGAGAGTTTAGCCCTAAAATAAGGCATTGGTACTATGTGTGAAGATAAAGTGCTACATCTGAAATATACACAAACAACAGAATTCACCATTACTGTAGTTGAAATTTTTGTGTTACAATATATCATGGGAAATACAATTTCTCTTAGGATTTAGCCACTATTATTAGATTGTAGTTTTTTTTTAATCATAAGGCAGATCTTTCAATTTAGAATGTTGAATGAGATATGAAAACTTAAAAACATTTCTAAATAGTTGAAATATACTGCCAGAATTTTATCTGCTTCTGAGATAAAACAACAAAATCTCATTACAAAAATAGAACATTCTTAAAGCCAAATTGCTAACAATGTGTGTCTGAGTTATAACAAAATTAAGGTCTAAAAATAAAAAGCTCAAAGTAATTAAAAATGAATTCAACCATACAATAAATATTGCAGGAAATATCTTCAGCATGAAATTCACTGTAAATGCAGACTATTTTTTAACAACAACAACAATAACAACTCTTCGAGGCTGTTGAAAAAAATATAGGGCATCTCACAAACTGTAATCTAATGAAGGCACTTAATAAAGACCTTTGCATCTTTTATGATGCCAAGTATGGTACTTGGTAAGTAAAAGAACCAATGCCACACATTATACAAAAAGTACGTGAAAGTTCTTAATTGGGGGAGAGGTGGCTCATCACCTGTTGCAAGTATGATGAAAGTTATGGTCTCTCTCTCTAGAACAATGTACACATGTATACGTACGGACACTTTTATATTCAACTTTAGAGGCTTGTAAAACTCGTCCATGGAACCCAGTTAAGAAATTCTGACTGAAAACAAGGGCTTATTACTGTTTCTCAATTTGTAAAAAAAAAAAAAAGTTTAATGAGCAGACTATATTTCCATTATTATAAACAAAGAAAACACAGGTCACTAAAATAACTATAGAGAAAAATTTACATAAGATATTCTTTAAGTATGTTAATACTTGGCATACTCCTTTAAGCATTAAAATAAGTAAAATAATATCTTGAAGCTTAGAAGGAAAAATAGGAAGAAACCTTTTTATCTTAAATGTAGAAAGAAGTCAAAGAAGCTAATAATAAGTAAAGCTTAACCTTAAACGAAGTAAAATAAACAGAACTGCTATAAAGTGTCCCCTGATTAACCTTTGTCTTTGAACCCATACCTGCCTGTTCAGAGGTCCCTCTTAGGGCAGGTAGAGGAGAAGAAAGAAACGAAGTCATGCTTCATGAAATGAATTAAACTTGTCCAATTTAAGTCTAGATTGGCTAAAGAGACAATGATGTAACTGGCTAGACACCATTTCCTGCAAATATAATCTCCAAAGAATTATGAATCAAAATTCCTGAAACTATCTGCATGCAGAAAACTGACTCCATAATAAAAAGCACAGAATTAATATCAATTTTCAAAATACAGAAGATAGTAAAAACCTTTAATCATACTAATTTATAACTATGCTTTTTAACTCTGATTTCAACATAAACAGTACACGGTAAAAGAGTAGAAAGGAGGAAATCTCGATAAGTAACTATCCAGTCTTTTTAAAAAATTTTTTTTGTTTTTTATTTTCCAATTCATCCACGCCACAACCACCCCCACCCCCCCGCTATCCCCCTTTGGTGTCCATACATTTATTCTCTACATCTAGATCTCTATTTCTGCCATACAAACTGGTTCATCTCTACCACTTTTCTAGATTCCACATACAGGCATTACTATGTCAGACTCTGTATGACAGGCTCTAGGTCCATCCACATCTCTACAAATTACCCAATTTCATTCCTTTTTATGGCTGAGTAATATTCCATTATATATATGTACCACATCTTCCTTATTCATTCATCTGTCGGTGAGCATTTAGGTTGCTTCCATGACCTAACTATTGTAAATGGTGCTGCAATGAACATTGGGGTGCATGTGTCCTTTTGAATTATGGTTGTCTCTGGGTATATGCCCAGTAGTGGGATTGCTGGGTCGTATGGTAGTTCTATTTTTAGTTTTTTAAGGAACCGTCACACTGTTCTCCATAGTTGCTGTACCAATTTACATTCCCACCAACAGTGCAAGAAGGTTCCCTTTTCTCACCATCTCCAGCCTTTGTTGTTTGTAGATTTTCTGATGATCCCCATTCTAACTGGTGTGAGATGATACCTCATTGTAGTTTTGATTTGCATTTCTCCAATAATTAGTGATGTTGGGCAGCTTTTCATGTACCTCTTGGCCATCTGTATATCTTCTTTGAAGAAATGTCTATTTAGGTCTTTTGCCCATTTTTGGATTGGGCTGCTTGTTTTTTTAATATTGAGCTGCATGAGCTGTTTATATATTTGGGAGATTAAT
>NC_041218.1:84403854-84405842 GCF_002837175.3 Physeter macrocephalus
TTTTTATTTCCATTTCTCTAGGAGGTGGGTCAAAAAGGATCTTGCTGTGATTGATGTCATAGAGTGTTCTGCATATGTTTTCCTCTAAAGAGTTTTATAGTGTCTGGTCTTACATTTAGGTCTCTAATCCATTTTGAGTTTATTTTTGTGTATGTTGTTAGGAAGTGTTCCAATTTCATTCTTTTACATGTAGCTATCCAGTTTCCCAGTGCCACTTATTGAAGAAGCTGTGTTTTCTCCATTGTATATTCTTGCCTCCTTTATCAAAGATAAGGTGACCATAGCTACGTGGGTTTATCTCTGGGCTTTCTATACGTTCCATTGATCTATATTTCTGTTTTTGTGCCAGTACCATACTGTCTTGATTACTGTAGCTTTGTAGTATAGTCTGAAGTCTGGGAGTCTGATTCCCCCAGCTCCGTTTTTTTTTTCTCAAGATTGCTTTGGCTATTTGGTGTGTTTTGTATCTCCATACAAACTTTAAGTTTTTTTTGTTGTTGTTCTAGTTCTACAAAAAATGCCATTGGTAATCTGATAGAGATTGCTTTGTGTAGTATAGTCATTTTCACAATATTGATTCTTTCCAATCCAAGAACATGGTATATCTCTCCATCTGTTTGTGTCATCTTTGAATTCTTTAATCAGTGTCTTATAGCTTTCTGAGTACAGGTCTTTTACCTCCTTAGGTAGGTTTATTCCTAAGTATTTTATTCTTTTGGTTGCAATGGTGAATGGGATTGTTTCCTTAATTTCTCTTTCTGATATTTTGTTGTTAGTGTATAGGAATGCAAGAGATTTCTGTGCATTAATTTTGTATCCTGCAACTTTACCAAATTCATTAACTCTAGTAGTTTTCTGGTGCCATCTTTAGGATTCTTTATTTATAGTATCATGTCATCTGCAAACAGTGACAGTTTTACTTCTTCTTTTCCAATTTATATTCCTTTTATTTCTTTTTCCTCTCTGCTTGTCATGGCTAGGACTTCCAAAATTATGTTGAATAATAGTGGCAAGACTGGACATCCTTGTCTTGTTCCTGATCTTAGGGAAAATGCTTTCAGTTTTTCACCATTGAGAATGATGTTTGCTGTGAGTTTGCTGTATATGGTCTTTATTATGTTGAGGTAGGTTCCCTCTATGTCTATGTCCACTTTCTGGAGAGTTTTTATCATAAATAGGTGTTGAATTTTGTCAAAAGCTTTGTCTGCATCTATTGAGATGATTATACGGTTTTTACTTTTCAATTTGTAAATATGGTGTATCACATTGATTGATTTGCGTATATTGAAGAATCCTTGCATCCCTGGGATAAATCCCACTTGATTATGGTGTATGATCCTTTTAATGTGCTGTTGATTCTGTTTGCTAGTATTTTTTTGAAGATTTGTGCATTTATATTCATCAGTGATATTGGTCTGTAATTTTCTTTTTTTGTAGTATCTTTGTCTGGTTTTGGTATCAGGGTGATGGCGGCCTCATAGAACGAGTTTGGGAGTTTTCCTTCCTCTGCAATTTTTTTGGAAGAGTCTGAGAAGGATGGGTGTTAACTCTTCTCTAAATGTTTGATAGAATTCACCTGTCAAGCCATCCAGTCCTGGACTTTTGTTTGTTGGAAGATTTTTAAGCACAATTTCAATTTCATTCCTTGTGATTGGTCTGTTCATATTTTCTATTTCTTCCTGGTTCAGTCTTGGAAGGTTATACCTTTCAAAGAATTTGTCCATTTCTTTCAGGTTGTCCATTTTATTGGCATAGAATTGCTTGTAGTAGTCTCTTAGGATGCTTTGTATTTCTGCAGTGTCTGTTGAAACTTCTTTTTCATTTCTAATTTTATTGATTTGAGATCTCTCCCTCTTTTTCTTGATGAGTCTGGCTAATGGTTTATCAATTTTGTTTATCTTCTCAAAGAACCAGCTTTTAGTTTTATTGATCTTTGCTATTGTTTTCTTTGTTTCTATTTCATTTATTTCTGCTCTGATCTTTATGAT
>NC_041218.1:84406127-84412767 GCF_002837175.3 Physeter macrocephalus
GCTTGTATAGCTATAAACTTCCCTCTTAGAACTACTTTTGCTGCATCCCATAGGTTTTGGATCATCGTGTTTTCATTGTCATTTATCTTTAGGTATTTTTTCACTTCTTCTTTGATTTCTTCAGTGATCTCTTGGTTATTTAGTAACATATTGTTTAGCCTCCATATGTTTGTGGTTTTTACGTTTTTTTTTTTCTTTGTAATTGATTTCTAATCTCATAGTGTTGTGGTCAGAAAAGATGCTTGATATGATTTCAATTTTCTTAAATTTACCGAGGCTTGATTTGTGACCCAGGATGTGATCTATTCTGGAGAATGTTCTGAGTGCACTTGAGAAGAAAGTGTAATCTGCTGTTTTCGGATGGAATGTCCTATAAATATCAATTAAATCCATCAGGTCTATTGTGTCATTTAAAGGTTGTGTTTCCTTATTAATTTTCTCTCTGGTTTATCTGTCCATTCGTGTAAGTGAGGTGTTAAATTCCCCCACTATTATTGTGTTACAGTCATTTTCCTCTTTAGAGCTGTTAGCATTTTCCTTATGTATTGAGGTGCTCCTGTATTGGGGCCGTATACATTTATAATTGTTATATCTTCTTCTTGGATTGATTCCTTGATCATTACATAGTGTCGTTCCTTGTCTCTTGTAACATCCTTTAGTTTAAAGTCTATTTTGTCTGATATGAATATTGCTACTCCAGCTTTCTTTTGATTTCCATTTGCATGGAATATCTTTTTCACTTTTAGTCTGTGTGTGTCCCTAGGTCTGAAGTGGGTCTCTTGTAGACAGCATATATACAGGTCTTGTTTTTGTATCCATTCAGCGAGCCTGTGTCCTTTGGTTGGTGCATTTAATCCATTCACATTTAAGGTAATTATCGATATGTATGTTCTTATTACCATTTTCTTAATTGTTTTGGATTTGTTCTTGTAGGTCTTTTTCTTCTCTTGTGTTTCCCACTTACAGAAATTTCTTTAGAATTTGTTGTAGAGCTGGTTTGGTGGTGCTGAATTCTCTTAGCTTTTGCTTACCTGTAAAGGTTTTGATTTCTCTGCCGAATCTTAATGAGATCCTTGCCGGGTAGACTAATCTTGGTTGTAGGTTCTTCCCTTTCATCACTTTAAATATATCATGCCACTCCCTTCTGGCTTGTAGAGTTTCTGCTCAGAAATCAGCTATTAACCTTATGGGAGTTCCCTTGTGAGTTATTTGTCGTTTTTCCCTTGTTGGTTTTAATAATTTTTCTTTGTCTTTAATTTTTGTTAATTTGATTACTATGTGTCTCGGTGTGTTTCTCTTTGGGTTTATCCTGCCTAGGACTCTCGGTGCTTCCTGGACTTGAGCAGCTATTTCATTTCCCATGTTAGGGAAGTTTTCAACTATAATCTTTTCAAATATTTTCTTGGGTCCTTTCTGTCCCTCTTCTCCTTCTGGGACCCCTATAATTTGAATGTTGGTGCATTTTATGTTGTCTCACAGGTCTCTTAGGCTGTCTTCATTTCTTTTCATTCTTTTTACTATATTCTGTTCCACAGCAGTGAATTCCACCATTCTGTCTTCCAGGTCACTTATCTGTTCTTCTGCCTTAGTTATTCTGCTATTGGTTCCTTCTAGAGTCGTTTTCATTTCAGTTATTGTTTTATTCATCTCTGTTTGTTTGTTCTTTAATTCTCCTAGGTGTTTGTTTTTTAATTCTTCTATGTCTTTGTTAACATTTCTTGCATCTTCTCAATCTTTGCCTCCATTCTTTTTCTGATGTCCTGGATCATCTTCACTATCATTATTCTGAATTCTTTTCCTGGAGGATTGTCTATCTCCATTTCATTTCATTGTTTTTCTGGGGTTTTATCTTGTTCCTTTATCTGGTACATAGTCCTCTGCCTTTTCATTTTGTCTATCTTTCTGAGAATCTGGTTTTCGTTCCACAGGCTGCAGGATTGTAGTTCTTCTTGCTTCTCCAGTCTTTCCATCAATCAATTCATCCTGGTAACCCATCCATGTTTCATGATGTGTATCAGTATAATGAAAAGATTTTTAACCCACCAAAGATGAATTGAAAAAAGGCATTAGATGCATGGAGTGAGAAAGTCAGAATTATTCAGTTTCTTTCACTTAATCTGAATTTTAAAGATTAAACCTAAGGATATTATGGCTGCTTAGAGACATAGGCTTAGAGATGAGGTGTTACATCTTTATAACCTTACATGTTTCTACATGGTTGTGCTCACTGCAAAGGCATATTACTTTCCCAAGGCTGATTTTGACTCATCAAAGACCAATCCTTTATTAGCATATACCTCATAAGATAATTGACTAGCAAATATGTCTGAAACTTTGTTTTCAGAGATAATGTGAAACAGTGATGTGCTTGAGCTGGCTCATTTAAGCTAAGACAGCCTATTGTTAAATATTTAGAAATTCTGTACTCTGGCTTTAAGCCAGCTTGAAATCAGTCATATTAACACTGAAAAATTGGTAAATGTCATATACCAGGATCTATCTTTTCTTCCTTTCTCTCTTTCTGTTTCTCTCTTCCTCTCTTTCTTTCTCTCTTTCTTTCCCTCCTTCTTTCTTTCTCTTTATTTTTTCTTCCTTCCTTCCTTTCTTTCTTCCTTCCTTCCTTTCTTTCTTCTTTCTTTCTTTTCTTTCTCTCTTCCTTTCTCTCCTTCCTTCCTTCCTTCCTTCCTCACATAGAAATCCAGTTTTCCCAACACCATTTGTTGAAGGGACTATCCTTTCCCAGTTGTGTATTCTTGGTGACCTTGTTGAAGATTAGCTGACCACATATGTGTGGATTTATATCTGGACTCTTTATTATGTTCCATTTGTCTCTATATCTGTTTTTTATGACAGTCCCATTCTGTAAAACCATAGTGAGATATCACCTCATAGTGAGATATCACCTCATCATAGTTAGGATGACCATTATCAAAAAACAAGAAAAAACAAATGTTGGTGAGGATGTGAAGAAATTGGAAACCTGTGCACTGTTGATGGAATGTAAAACAGTGGAGCTACTAGGAAACAGTATGGAGGTTTCTCAAAAAATTAAAAATACAACTTACCATATGTTCCAGCAATTCTACTTCTGGGTATATATCCAAAAGAAAATCAGGATCTCGAAGAGATATTTGCACTCTCGTGTTCATTGTATCATTATTCATAGTAGCTAAAATGTGGAAGTAATGTAAATGGTCATTGATATATATATATATATATATATATATATACACACACACACAAATACAGATATATATATATATACACATATACATAAATATATGTATAATGGAATATTATTCAACCTTTAAAAAAGGAAATCCTATCATGCAGCAACATGGATGTATCTTGAAGGAATTACGCCATGTGAAATAAGCTAGTCACAGAAGGAAAAAATACTGCATGACTCCAGTTATATGAGATATATAAAGTAGTCAAACCCATAGAAGCAGGAAGTAGAATGGTGATTGCTGGAGACTAGGGGTAGGGGGGAAATGGGAGTTGGTGTTCAATGGGTATAAAGTTTCAGTTGTGCAAGATGAAAATATTCTAGACATCTTCTGTACAACATTGTGCTTATAGTTAATGATACTGTATTATACAATGAACAATTTGTTAAGAGGATAGTTCTCATACTATGTGTTTTCTTACTGAAATATTTTAAAAAAGAAATATCACTAACTCATTACTTTATCTTGGATGCTAGTAAGAGAGAACTATCTGAGGGACAAAGAGGTTTAATACCTGTGAGAAAATGAATTCTTCTTAAAAGAAGGCATATAGACTGGATGACCACTTAAGATTCCTTTAGCTATGGGTTCCTATGATATAAGAACACCTCTGTTTGAAGAAGTATGAAGTGGTTTGCATATCATTAAGAATGCTGTTTCTAGTATAGGGGTAATTTAGTAATACTAATTTACTAACAGAGTATATTAATATACTAACGGTGGCATTTAAAGCGCTTGTGGAGAAAAAAATCAAGGAGAATGAAAAGCAAAGCATAAAAGGATCTACTTTAGCTATGTCATTTATGATGTATTATGGTCCTTGTTTGATACATGACTGTAATAAAGCATTGCCATTCAATTAGAGTAAGTTAACTTTAAAATTAATATTGTACCTATGCTTGATTCCATTTAAAGGGTTGGAGAAGGGGAAGAGGATTTTGAACCATTCACTATGCATTAACTTCAATGACAGAATATAAATCATAGTAAGTCATGGGCCTCTGCCCAGTTCTGATCTCTGTGTGGTGCATGTCAATGTCAAACTTTAAAAATGTGTACCTCGGTTAAAATGGCATGCATTTGGTAATTGGACAGAAGTGAGTGGAATGAATAGAAGGTTAAAATCTGGCCCTTTGGAAATGTTTTGACACTTTACCCGGGAGCCTGCATTTATTAATAGTAATGGTTCCTAAATTTTTATTTTGGCCAGCTTGCTGATTATATAGAAAGCCCCAGAAGGAGTGATGAAGGAAATACATTAGCGAAAAGTATTAAAAAATTATCTTTGACATCTCTAGCAAAAAGAGCAAGATCAGGTGGTTGATAAGAGAGCATAATTCAATCGATAGGAACATCCATTTTAATTTTTCTTTCTTGTGAGATATTTAATTCTTCCCATTCTTGTTATGAAGATACATCAAGAATTCCATTATTACTGAGAAAATCCATCCTGTGGACATACATTTTGATCTTTGAATTTTGATCTTTCTCAAAATTCACTCGTTATCAATTAATGAACAGATGAATCAGGGAAATAAAATGCACACATGTGTAAGTGTACATATATAGTGTATACTCAGTTGAAGAGAAAAAGAGAGAAGGAATTAAAATTTCAAAAATTCCTACTGTGCCAGGGACTCTGTTAGACACTTTAACTAGTTTATAAATAAGTAATAAATATTATTTGTCTGAAAATATGTGACATTCTTTAATATCTACATACCGTCACATTTTTACATCAGTTGTGTGATCTTATCAAGAATAGTTAATTAATTAATTATTATATTACCATGATGATCAACTTTTTTTTGGTGGGGGCTCATAAGACATAAAATATATTCTTCAGGCACTGAAGAGATTCACTACATCACTACAACCTGTTCTTTCTGCTTCTGTAATGTGGTAAGCAGTGTAAAGGAAGAACATTTGTCTATTATATGTTTATCTATTTATTTAACATTTACCTATTGCATGTATATAGGTATATATACATACCTGTCCCCCTAAAATAAATATTGCACAAACACATACCGGCATTTTAATGAGAGTCTGATCCTGAAGCATCAACATTTTTACTTACTTTATTCAGTTTAATTTTTTTTTTCTGTCATTTTGTGTTTGGACTTTTCAAGATAGACAATTCCTTGGCAATAACATTGAGAAAAAATAAGCAAACTCATTCAATGACTAGGATTGGGAAGTCATCTTGCATGAAGTTCATGCCGAAGATGGTTTTGAACGGGGGGGTGGTTTGCAGATAGAAATTTGGTGGGACCACATGGAAATAAGTAAGAAAATGAGATGAGAAATAGAAATTATTTCTTAGATGCAGAATGGAATGGAGGTTGGACAGTGAGTATATGTCAGTACAGGAGTAGAAATGAGAAATGAAATTGGGCTCTTATATTCAAAGGAAAGCTGAGGAGAAGAAGCACTGGGGATAAAGAAGAAAGAGAGAAGAAAAGACTCAGCTCACAGTTTCCATTTACTTCCAAGTAGATGTTAATTCCCATGACTTAAAGATGGCTTCTCGATCTTCACCAGTGGCCATATTGGAATTATGTCAAACAGAAATAATCTGGACTAGGTCAGAGTGTTTATGGTGCTTGGGGACAGTTCACATATGCATCCATAATGAATTCTGAAATAAGGAATATAGGCTGTCCCTCCTGAGAGTTCATATTTAGTCAGAGCAGATGTAGGCCAGCAGGTTCTATGGTAACCTGATTGAATATTAACGAATTTGAAACAGAATATGCATTGGTTAGCCTTGCAAAGATAGAAAAAGGTGAATTGAGTTCGTTCAGCCCACAAATCTATATTGAATGCCTACCAGGTATCAGACATGGGACATGGTGATGAATGAACAAGAAGACAATGTCCTTGACCCTCTCACAGGACTTAGAATCATTGAGGTATGGCCATTAGCATTCTGTGTGTTATATTGGTGTACTGTGAGTCTACCCCTAAGGGATGGAGCCCTTCTTAGAGAGCTACCAAAATCAGGTTGTTGAGTCTTGAGGGCTGGGGCCCAAACCCTATGCTATCATCAATCTCTCAGGCTCTTGAGAAATAGCCAGCTTGGCCACTTGGTGATATCCAATATTTCTGATTAGCTGTTCTTGTTCTCTCTTAATACTTCTGGAAAGAATAGGTCTTATTCATTTCCTCCAAATAATATAAAGCATGGGTCTGAGAGATACTACTTTTTTTTTAACATCTTTATTGGAGTATAATTGATTTACAACGGTGTGTTAGTTTCTGCTTTATAACAAAGTGAACCAGTTATACATATACATATGTTCCCGTATCTCTTCCCTCTTGCATCTCCCTCCCTCCCACCCTGCCTATCCCACCCCTCTAGGTGGTCACAAAGCACCGAGCTGATCTCCCTATGCTATGTGGCTGCT
>NC_041218.1:84415450-84519695 GCF_002837175.3 Physeter macrocephalus
TTTCTTTCTTCCTTCCTTCCTTTCTTTCTTCTTTCTTTCTTTTCTTTTTCTTTCTTTCTTTTCTTTCTTCCTTCCTTCCTCTCTTTCTTTCTCTCTCTATCTCTCCCTCCCTACCTTCCTTTCCTTCTTCCCCTTCCTTCCTTCCTATTTTCTTTATAAGAGTTAGTTTACCAGTATACTACTGGATCTGTTCATCTTATTCCTTAGCAGATTTAGGAAGGCAGAAGAAATTTAAAGTGGGTAGGAAAAGATTTTAGAAGGATTAGGAAATACATATGTATGATAAGCAAAAATTTAGCCACCAAAAAATGAAAAAGCATTTATTTTCTCACCTCTCATTTTAAAGAATAATATAGCATTATAGCTATATTTTTTAATAGGTCAGAGTATCCATGGAAGCCACTGGTACTTTCTGCTGACCTTAGTCTAGTCTTTCCCTTTCATATACATCAAAATTACAGCAGAAATTAGGGAAATATGGTACTTGCTGTGAGCTGTGTTTTAACAGCCATTCTGCCTTATATGTCTAGGAAGTGGAGCTCATTGTGGTATTTTTATAATCACCCAATGTCTCCCATCCCTGAACTAAATTTCTCTTGTTCTTTGTCTTTTTCTAATATGAAGGAATAATGACACAGTAGTAGTGGTTGATAATTGTCACTGATTGATTAAGAAGTAGTAGCATTGTATTAGTTATTTTATAAATATTTATTAATTGGCTGAAAACACAGAAAAAGATGTTTGAAAACATTAGTCCTAAGTGATGGGAGATATGGTTATCAAACCTCTTGAAGGGGCTTAGAATATGTCACCCCAAAATAAGCCTCTTTAGCATAAGAATTATTTTAGCCTGATTATTTTTAAGAAATAGCAGACACAGGGAAAGCTCTGAAAACAGAACAGAATGCTTCTGTAAGAGACATTCACATCTATAAGAGAAATCTCCATTTGTCTCCCTCTCTGTACCGAGAAGAGGAGGATGACCAAATATCTAGAAACTTGTCAATGGAGAAGGCAAGGACCTTACTCTGCATAACAACCTGACCCTTGTTTACTGTGCCTTTCTGGAGAGCTTCCCATAACTGGCTTTCCCACCCCAACATCTTCTTTTGTCTTTAGCTGAAGATGGTATTTAAGGTGGTGGCTTGGGCCATTTCAGAGAGTTACTCAGTTTTCCTGGGTATCTCCCATGTATACAGGAGGTATACATGTTATTAAACTTCTGTTTGTTTTCTGTTAACCTATCTTTTATTACAGGGGTGTCTCAGCTAAGAACCTAGAAGGGTAGAGGGCAAATCAGTTTTCCTCCTCTGTACTTCTCATTTGCAGTTCCCACTAAGGAAAAAGAAAAATTTTCATGTTTTTCTTTATAATACTAATATTTCAAAAAAATTATTTGATAGTATTTATTAATTTTTATAGTAATTTTTTGGTAAATGGGAAAAAATAGCATTTCTCCTTAAATTATCAGTGTTTTGCCACTAAAAATTACTTACTTTCTTTTGAATTCTGGTCTATATTTGACTTGAAGTATTGAGGCACAGCATGAGAAGAGACTATTGTATAAACTTGAATCAGAATTTCTTAATGGCACAATTTTAAAAACTCTTCTTCGATGAGAGTTAAGTGAAATAATTTTAAAGTCAGCAGAAATATATAAATTGTACTTTACTAGGTTACAGCCTTGCACATCTGCTATGACTCTAATACCCACTGATGAAAGATTTCATGACAGGGAAGAATATTGTTATTGTCTTTTCTGTAATATATAACAAGTTAAGTTATTAAGGTTATGAATCAAACCAAATTAACTGCACACAGCTGTAAGAAGCTTAGTACATGACCAAATAACAGATGGGAAATTCTTTTGTTTTCACTGGTGATATACCTAATGGTGAGATAAATGTCTGGTGACATACATAGTCCAGTGTCCTGTCAATCCTTAATTATGTTTTTCTTCGCTCCTCATGTTTGTGACAGAGAGGAGTAACTGCTCAATTGTTCAACTATAAGACCATCTTCATAGTTTCTGCTTAAGGAAGCCCATAAGCAATAAAAAAAGTTTCAACCTATATTTAAAATGTAAATATAAAAAGAGAATACTTTGTACAATACTATATACACGATCTAAAATGATTTCCAGAAATTTTAGGATACCACAATTAAATCAAATTTTAATAATTTTGCTTATGAGAAAATAGTACCATTAACATATTAAGAAAACTTCCTACCTAGTCATTAAATTTATTTTTATAAATTTATAGAAATGTATGTCTATCTACATGTAATATTTTCACATGCTTAAACAAAAAACGTTATATGATTTAATCAAATTCAAAGTTTCAGCTAGTTTTGTCCATATTACAAAGGCGAAAACTGAGATTTCTGGAGTTTAAATAACTTTCCCCCAAATCCAAGACCTAGTAAGTGGAAGACTGGCAGAAAAATAGAGAAATGGTTGAGATTTGAGCAATCTTCTGACCAGTGTGATGAGTTAGAGAAAAGCATAAAATGCAGTGAAGAGACTGGCAGAGGTCATATCATGGAAAGACTTATAAGTCACAGTAAGCATTTAGATTTATTTCCAGTTAATCAAATGACAAGTCATTATGACAAGTGCTTAAAAGGAAGAGTAAACAAATGTATGGTAGTACAGACAATGCCACAAATTCTGGCTTGGAGAATATGCAGAGTTCCAAGGAGAAATATCTGAAATTTATATAGGCCTTCATGGGCAAACGAGAAGCAAAGATATTTAGAATTGGTAGAAATTGAGGAATACAGGTTGTGAGAGTATAGAGCCTGCTCCTGAAAGGAGAAGTACCAAGTATGTCTAGAATATGTGAGGTGGGTTGGCCAGAAGTAAGCTCAGAAAGGTAGATGTTAAGTAGATTGATATAGGTCTAGAATCAATGCTATGGATTTTGGACTTTGTTTTATAGACAACACAAAGCCAATTTAGATTTCTAAGAAGTGCAAATGAATAGTTTCAGGATTAAAACTATACCAGTAAAGGACAGAATGGGAAAGAGGAGAAGATAGGGACAGCAAGACCAGTTAAGTTGCTATCGCAAAAGTAAAGCTGGAGTGAATGTCCTTGTCCTCATGATTATTAGTGCTGGAGACTCCAAAAAGTTAAAAAAATATTAAAACAGAATGTGATAATGTAGTAAGCTATGGAAGCCTAGCTGTATCAAATTCTAAGCCCCAAACTCGTTTTTTTTTTTGTTTGTTTGTTTTGAATCACCAATTAACAGAATAAATAATTGAGAGAGCCAAGTCTTCACATAATACATATTTAAATATTTACTGTGTGTACAAGGATTGCTAAAGGGATTAGAATAGCTATATGTATTGTACAAAGGATGTGGCAAGGATCAAAAGAAACAAGCGACATGAAAGATCTTGTAGTAAACATGTTATATAAATACAATCAATTAATATTATATTTAATGCCTATAGAAAGAGTTTGCCATTTTTACATAATCCCTGAAAAGAAGTAATAACCCAGCTTGTCTTATACGTTAATTTTTTAAAAGTGCCATTTTATTTTTTTATAAAAGCTTCATCTTTGATGTGTATGCATGAGAGAGGGAGGGAAAAAAAGACAGAATAGAGAAATTGGGAAATCCACCCTTGTTAGTCAAGCAAACTAAGTACAAGAAGTAAAGATGGTTCTTTCATCTAACCTCTAAGAATTTTCAAATACTTTTTTTTTTTTTTCGGTATGCGAGCCTCTCACTGTTGTGGCCTCTCCCGTTGCGGAGTGCAGGCTCCGGACGCGCAGGCTCAGCGGCCATGGCTCACGTGCCCAGCCGCTCCGCGGCATGTGGGATCTTCCCGGACCGGGGCACGAACCCGTGTCCCCTGCATCGGCAGGCGGATTCTCAACCACTGCGCCACCAGGGAAGCCCTCAAATACTTTTAAATACTTTAAATATTTAAAATATTTTTAATACTTTGTATTTAAACACAAATATTTGTATTTAAAAATACAAATATTTTTAAATACTTTTAATTGGATCTATACTGATGAATTTTCCTGGGGGAGAAAAAAACTGTAATTACTTTTGTATGATACAGGAATTGAATTTTTTCTCAAAACTCTCACAGTGTTCTCATTTTCTTGGGAGGTAGCACTGTCTACTAGAAAGAACATGGTCTTTAGAGACATACAAATCTAGACAAGAACACCAGTTCTGCCACTAAATTACCGTGGAACTTTAGGTACCATACAAAACCTTCAAGGGCCTCGATTTTCCTTTGCAAATTGGAAACAGCAAACACCTTTCTTTCAGGATTGGCATTAGGGGAAACTGAAATAATATAGCTAAAAGGCCATCAATTATGGTATAGAGTGGCTATTAAATAAATGCTAGTCCTACCCTTTTCAGGTTTAAGGTTTTCTATTTCCTTTATATGGCAATTCTGATGCACACTAATTGGGATATAGTAAGTGCTCAATAAATATTTTTGAGAGAGAGAGAGAAAGAAAGAAAGAAAGAGAGGAAGGAAGGAAGGGAGAAAGAAAGAGAGAAAGAAAGAAAGAAAGAAAGAAAGAAAGAAAGGGAAAGAGAGAGGGAGGGTGGGAGGGATGGAGAAAGAAAGAATAAGAAAGCAAGCTAGCTAACTTAACAGGTTTACGCTTTGGATTTTTTTTTTTATATTAGTGGCATTCTTCCCAAATGTGTTTGGTAGGAATATATTATCTTAATGACCTGAAAATAGAGGTAGGTAATTAAGACATAGCCAACTTATCTTTTTGGTCTGTTTATCACTTGGAAATACAGTATATTATTTATTGGGAAAACTGGCCACAGTATTTCAACTGACACTACTTAAACCAAGTAGTTTCTTGATACTTCTTTGTCCAGACATGCCCAGATTGTTGTAGTATAAAATAGAATGTTTAGTCATATAATACCTAATCTCAACAACTACCAACATTCAACAAAGTAAACAGGATTCTTCTCCCTGACATATGTAAGTAGTGCTATTTCTGTTACCATCTCTGTTGATGGATCCTTGTTTTCTCCCTTTTTCATTTCTGTGAAATCAGCCCCCTGACTTATGTTGCCTTACAAAATGGCACGCCTAATGCCTATGTTCATAAAATTTATCCTATCCTATGCTGCCATCTGCTGGGAATATCATGAGCTTAGTCAGGGAACTTAAATTTAAATTGATATCAAACTTTATATTACTAGCTTGTTAAATGGTAACATTTCATGGGAATTTATCTGAGAAAAAAAAATCTTTTTTGTGCTTTTATGATAGGGAACAAGAAAAGGCAACAACCTACTTTTTAAGGTTGTTAGGTACATAATATTTTACCCTGTAAATAACTTGCTGATTCACTCAATCTGTCATTTAGCCAAAATTCATTAATATCTTCTCTGTGCCAGGAATTCTGTAGACTCCATACTGATACAGATATAGCAAGTGATGGTCCTCGTGTAACAGGAATTTATTTCCCAGTAGAAGAGTCATGATTAAAGGAAATAAATGTAGTAAATTATTCTAGATATTACAGTAGATAAATGAACAAGGCAGAGTAATTACTACCCAGAAGTTAGGCTTGTAAAAGCAATGATGGAGGATTCACCAGGAGTTCTCCATGACAGGAAAGAGGATTCTAACCAGTGGCAATATTATGAACAAAGACATGTGTTTTAAAGAAAGACATTTGGTTTTTTGGTGGTAGAAATAGGTGTTAGTTTATTATGCCTTGCAATTTGCTGTGTTTGTGTTTTTCATTTTCAAGTAAGTATCAGCATATTTTAATAATATAAAAACAGTAAAATGTGCAAAATGCTCTATTCAGTGTATATTGTTCTTCATTTTTATGTACTACACTGCTATTAATACTTAATATTTATTATATTTCTCAGATTACTACTTCTATCAATAAATATTTCATATTACTGGAGGCTTGATAACTGGATACCTGCAGTGTCAACTCTAACGGTAGTTCTCTTTGTGACGTGTCTCTATGCTATTGCATGTTGCCTCTTCAAAGAGTTACGATTTGGATCACTGCTTCTATTTGAATCTGTTCATTGCTCATAAAGTCTATCAAGAATGCCTTAAAGAGGTCATGGTGAAAGTCATGGAAGGAAGAGATTGGGAAAAATATATTGAGCACCTATTACTTTCATGCATTACATATGTTATCCTTGCTGATAATCACAACAAAGCTGAGAGATATAAAATAGCATCACTGTTTTAGATTTGGTTACAACATATTAATCAAGATCTTCTGGTTCCAAAAATAATGCTCTTTTCCTTAAGCCATCAGTCAAATGATTCAAGCTAAAAACCGTAAACTAAGAAAGGTAATAATTGGGTTTAAAAGTGTGCTGCTTCCATTTCCCTCTACATAACAGATTTCTGATCTGAATTCCTGTGTCATATAAAGGGATGCGTAGATGTGCTACCACCAAGAGGAGCATGACCAAATTATATTGCTACAACATAGCATCTTTTTAAAATAGAAACATCTTCCCAAGTATTCCAATGTCATCTACCATATTCATAGTTTTTTTTGTCTCACTGCAGAAATGGCAGACCAATCTGAAATATCTTTAGCATCTAAGGAGCTTATATTTTCTTATGGAAAGTTTATTAAAATGGTTTAAGGATATCATTTTCACTTTCATATACAAGAGAAATACTTACTGTAATTTTGTTTAGATTACATTGTGTGTGTGTGTGTGTGTGCATGCGTGCAGAGTGTTAACTGAGAAGCTCAATGCTGTTTGATTAATATCAAAGCAGATAATTGATTGTGATAACCTGATAATTTTGATTAAAAAATAGGCACTCAGTTTCTTTTCAAAATTTCTCTCTTTGTTTTTTGTTCCTGTATCTATAGTATTTCTGCCTGCTCAAGATTCTTTCCTCACTGTCACAAACATCAGCAGATCCAACCAAGTCTCACTACCAAAAAGCCCAGGCAGGTACCAAGGTAAAAGCCAACTTGATGCTTTAAAGAAAGAAATTTTAGGCTTTAAGATTTGTGTCCTTTATGCTCCATTAAATTTCAAGTTTAGGCCATAAACTGTTGATTGGCATTTAAAAAGGTTTAATTTCACCTATACATTCTTTATCAAGTATTTTTAAAAGTAGCTGTATATTCATTCAATGGTATTTGTTGACTACCTAATACTATTGCAGGCATGAGGACACAGCAGAAAGGAAAATCAGATTTACAGATGAACGCTAAGATCTACTACCGGTATTCTATTGCCAATTGTATAACATTATAAAAATTTTCAAGTGAACTTGTTTATTTAATGATGGGGAGGCATAAATGCCACAGGAATAAGAACAAATACACTTTTTTCAAGAATGTAAGATGAAATATATAAATTTTTGTCTTAGAACAGCATCAAGATCCGTTATCTCTCTAGAATAAGAGATGCTATCTGAAACTATTATTAAAAATAAAACTTTTATTAATCTGCACTTAAGAACATAAACGATTATGATTTATTACACATGGGAGGCTACGTAGGGCCAATTGAAGTCATTTAAATACAACATTATTTAGTATTTGATTACCTACTTATTTATAAAAGTAAACTATGGATCATTTATACTTATACATATAAGCACTAAAATATGTATTTTTGTATTAAAGATAAAAACAAATATTTCCATTATTTCTTTAATGTTTTTTATAGGCATGGAAACTTATAGAATAATGACCCAAAACCAAACACAAAGCCAAACTTGCTGCCTGGAAATCATCAGGTAAGGGTAAAGAGAAACACCATGTCATAGGTACTACAATAGTTACCCTTTCATTTTTTCATAACGTCCAGACAACAAAAAGTACTTGCAAATAAATTACAGTGAATGGTAAATCATAAAGAGAAATGAAAGAATTTATGGAAATGGAAATTGAAGGAGAAAAGAGCTAACAGTCAATTTAAAGTAATTGACATTCTTGATATCAGTGATAAGGAAAATAATATTCTAAGGTTGATATAGCTGCAGAAGTATAAACTGATTGTGTGTATTGGTGAGGCGGCATTCAAATTTCTATTGCCCTTTCTTTGTTTCTTTTTTGATGTCTTTCCCCACCGAAAGGTTAAATTAGGTTACACAGATAATCTAGGGGAGGTATGGCAAATGATACCTTATACCACTCAGATATTCAAACAAATATATACCATAGGACAAACTGTTTTATAGTGGTTCTTCCATTACAATATTCATTTAGCATATATTTTATTCCAAATTGGAGGTAAAACACTGAAAGTAAAGAACAAGGTTTTCCTGAATTACAGAACTAATTTTTATGTAACGCTATATTTGGCTCAATGACTTTGGATAATTAAGATATTTTCCAGTTAATACCAAAGCAATTTCCACTTAAATTAGTTTAATAAATGAGATTTATTCAATAGGCCTTTATGCAGCGCTTAACTGTGGAGTTCACCTGCAGATTACTTGGAAGAATTTAAAGAAATATAAAACATGGTCTTCACTCACCAAGAACCTATTCCATCTGGGAAAAAATATAAGTAAAATATTGTAGGGAATAATGTATGGCAGTTTATTAATTCCTGCCAACATGCACAGTGCATACAATAAGCTTCATAGGTATTCAGAGAATAGTGAGGTCTTTGTGAGCTAGACCAGTCAGAGGAAACTTTGTAGAAGAATTAACCCTGGGATTCACGTGGGTTAATACCGGTATCATTTCATAGATGGAGAACAGTGGGGAGGAGGTTGCACAGTCTTGACATTAAGTATGGTGTTACAAACTCCAAGTCTTTTCACAAGCTTTCTTTCCAACTGAACCAGCTTTCCCTTCTTTGCCTTTCTGATACTTTGGACCTAGACTCAGATATCCTCATTGCCACCCTCTTCATCATACTATGTAGTAAAAGACACATCTGTAGAAACTTACTTATACTTCATCATAGCATTTATGATACTGTATTAAAATATATATGTGCTAGTCTCTTCCACCATGGTATTCCTTTCACCTTCTTGAACGAATTTTTTTTTTTACCTTGAAGAACACTGCTGTGGATGTTATTTTTGCAAACACACCCTAGTATTTCAGAACCCAGAGATGAAGTGACTTGCCCCCTCATTTGTTTCTTTTCCAGCATATGTCTCTTTTCTCCTTCATAAATTTCTGCTCTTTGAGGTGTATATCACCATATTTTAACAGGCATTAACTGTTGTTATTGTTATCCTCAAATTCATCAATGACTTTATTGGGTTTATTTCCAGCACTTTTCCTGGCATATTTCATGGCATATTGAACCTCCACAAAAATGATCCACCAACGTCATGGCTGATTCAGTTCTTTTAACTTCTCTGCCCCTACTCTTTGTCCTTCTCATTCCAGATACCCACTCTCATGGTTACCTTTAGGACTTTGTCATCATCAATAACTGTAACACTTTAGAAAATCTAGTTGACAAATATCCCACTCTGATCTTTACCCACCTTAATCCAAAATATTTAGGTATTTCTCTATTTATCCAAAATCCTTCATGCTGATGGCCCTACTACTTTCTCTTTATCTATTACTACTCTCAGGTGTTACTTTGCATCTTATCTGGCTTGGATCCATTGTCCAGTATTATTTTCTATTTGTAAACACTTAATGTTTGCTGGCCTCCTTCAAACTCACTTAGGGAAAAAAACTTCAACCCTGATTAAACCCAATTTTTATCTGCTCTATAACTGTACCTAAGCAGCAGTATGTTCATGTTAAAAATAATACAACTATGCATTCTGGACTCACTTCAGATTTATGACCACGGTTTCAAATGGTAGCTCAATACAGCCACAACTGTCTATATGTCCCTAATAAATTCACTTTACCACTTTCAGCAATGACAATTTCAGAGCTTTCCTGCTTTCTCACATCTCCAATACTTCCATCTCCTATCACTCTCAACTGTGATATCTCATTGCACTTCATAAACGAAAAATACATAATTAGATTTTTAAAAACTCTCCTAGACTCCTAGAACCAACTCTACCCACCTGCCTGCATCAGTACTACATGGCCTGACTTCTTCCCAGTTCAGAAGTGTCCCTGCTCCTAAGGCCACCCCTTCCAGTTATGTTTTGAGTACCTATGGCTCTGGTATTCTCATGAGATAAAATTCTCTCTCTCTCTCTCCCTCCCTCCCTCCTTCTCTCTCTCTCTCTTCCTCTTAGATCATTCACATTGCCCAACATGACTTATAATATTCTACTTTCAAAATGCTTCCCTTGACCCCATTTCCCCCTTAAGTAACCACTCCATTTCTGTTATTCTTCATAATAATACCATTAAAAGAATTATTTAGTTTGGATATGTACAAGTTCTTGCCTCTAAATATCTACTCCTTCACCCTAAAGGGGAGCTGTTCTCTAACATTCAATTGAAACGCCTCCTACAATGTCTCCTGTGATTTCTCTAAGTCTAATGTTAAGGAGTCAATAGAAGGCGACAGGCTAGGCTCTTTCTAGCTGCCCTGGAGACAGTGTAATAGTGGCCAGTATCTTGGATACACCTGAGTAAAGCTTTAATATCAACAAGCAAATTGCTATACAACTATGAGGAAGTATTCAGCATAAGTATTTACTTAATACATGAATAATAGGAGTAAACAAGACAATCATTTTAGTTGTCAGATTTCTTGTTGAATAAATGACCCCAGTATAGTGGGTTTGTGAATTACAAAGTAGTAATTTTATTAGGAATTATGAGGTCACTGGTAATGTCAACATCTATATATAGGAATACAAATTTAGCACCGAATAATAATTGTAAATTATTTTCTTCCAGCCATCAATAGTTTATGATGGATGTGCAATTGATCCTGGTAAGAAGCAGAATACAGTATCAATGTTCCTATGTTTAAAAAGTGTTCTAAAAGCATGGAAGGGATTTCACAATACTGAGGAGAAGGATTATGGAGTGATTAACTATTGTACTGTCAAGTTTTAATTATGCAAACTATGCTTAAATTAAGGGAATTATAAATGCTTATTTTTGCTTAAAAGTCCAAGTACATTATAGTAATAAATTGTTCTACTATTCAAATGTTCATTAATTTTTCTTAATTACAATGATTCATGAATTCTTTTTTTTTTTTTTTTTTTTGCTGTACGCGGGGCTCTCACTGTTGTCGCCTCTCCCGTTGCGGAGCATAGGCTCCGGACGCGCAGGCTCAACGGCCATGGCTCACGGGACGTGGGATCTTCCCGGACCGGGGCACGAACCCGTGTGCCCTGCCTCAGCAGGCGGACCCTCAACCACTGCGCCACCAGGGAAACCCCGTGAATTCTTGAGATACTTTTTCTTGAGACTTGCATTCTAAAAATTCACAAACCCCATACAAAGTAGATTTAAATGCCTTCTGTTATCCCACATTAATCTCCATTACTACCCGAATAGCTTTAATTAATCACGTTTTGCTTGCCACGGCAGTAGCCTCGTAACTGACTTCACTGTTTCTCTCCTACATTTCCTTCAAATCTTCAAATACTGTCTCCATTGCTACTATATAATGACATAAAATATTTATGGACAACATTGTGTGAGCATGTACTAAGTGCCAGGCCAGGTGTGCAATATTAACCTATAAGGAAACCTATAAGGTTAACCTATAAGGGAATAGAGACTTGGGACCAATTTCATGTTGCCAGAAATCCAAATTCTTAGCTAATGAAAACAATCATGTTCTTCTCTATCCCTAAAGATGTACAATCCCAGATATATACCATTAATTCTGGGACTATAACGCCACTTGTAGCTCACTAAGTCTGTCATCCCTTATTCTTTTGCATAGGACTTGATTGCATACGTTCTGTTTATACTACCTTTCTGTTTTATGCCCTTTCTGACCCCCTTCACCCTTCTTCAACAACTAACTCCTAGCTGCAAAGCAAGATAAATCAGACATCACATTCCCTGGATAACCTTCCTTGAATGGGTATGCCTCCATTTACTCCTAAAACACCTATCACCATATATAATACCATTGATCTCTCTCTTTGTCTTTCTTACTGTAAACTTCTAGGAAGAAAGCTGGAAATATTAATTCAGTGTTTATCTCCAGCGCCAATCAAATGCTAGGCACTCAAATCATGTTTGCTAAACAGGAGATTTAGTGCTGGTAACCTTTCAGAAGGTAAATATCATGTAATGACTTAATGGAAATGAGTAACCAGGTATTAACTGTTCCTTCCAGAGATTTTCTAACAGAAGTGAAGAAAGATATGGGATAGTAGAGCAACATAAATAACTTCAAGCGATAGTTACAAAATATTTTTATTCTAGAATAGGGTAGAGTTGTGCATATCTTTAACTCTCTCATACGTGTGTGTTGTGTGTGTTTATAATGATAAGTTAAAGGGAAAATTTTACTAGAATCACAGATGAAGTAAACAATAGATAATGTTTGGTTCAGGTATTAAAGACACAGAAGGAAGGATATAGGTTAGGGAATAAAAGGTAAGTTAGAGTCACAGCATCATTTAATTTCCATGTAATCTTGGGGAAACCACTTAGTCTATCTGAACCTGAGCTTCCTCATTTGTAAATAAGAAGAATATTCTTATTTTAAAAATGCTGATGTCCGTGTCCAACTCACAGAAGTTCTCCTTGACTAGGACTGAAGTGTGTTAAAAGCCAAATGCCCCTCAGGGGATTATAATGTGCAGCCAGGATTAAGAAGCACTGCTCTATGCAGAGGGATAGACACTTAATATCTTTCTTGCTCAAGTGCTGATTATTGGCTTATGACTGGAGAAGCTGGACCCCATCAGAGGGTACAAGTGAGCAGAACTCTAAAAGGTGAAAGAAAGTAAAAGAAGTGAAGCAGGATCTAATACTAAGGATGAGAGTTAGAGAACCAATAGTAAGAATAAGTTGTTTGTTCCTTGAATGCTAACTATATTTGAAGAGAGACATCAAAAAGTTTATGTGTGGGTGGAGAGAAGTATTACATTGGCTGAGTTTGGAATAAAACATAAATAAAACAAAAAATGAAACAATGAAGCATATCTACTACTTATATATTAGTCATTGCATACTTTGAATATGACATGCATAATTAAAAGTATCACGTTAATTTTAAATTTTATATGCTATCAAACAAATCTAGATAGGCATCATGTATGCCACAGAAAATTTGTCAAAATAACAATTTCATGTCTCCATTAAAAATTCATTAAGTGTATTCAGGAGCAATTTTTCCAAGTTTTCCTAATCGTAAGAATTATCTACAATGCTTATCAACAAGTAGAATTCTGGGCCCCACCTGGCCTAAATAAATATCTTCAGGAGAGGGGACTTGGAAATGTATATTTCTAACAATTATTTTGAATTATTGTAATGAATGGAATAGTTGGGAAATACCAATCAGAATTATTGCCTAATTTCTTGATGAATGTACCACATTAATTATATAATAACTAATATAACACATGATGTCCCCATAAGAGCACAAAAGCTAACTTTAAACTCAGTTTAAGAAAGGAAACAACACGGTTCTCTTTGCAGTTCCTAAGTAATACATGACCATGATAAAACTAATATAGTACCTAAGAACTTATAATGAAAAGAAACCGTCTTCTACCTAGTCCCATGGCACCCCCTCCACCAATCAGTCTCCAGTGGTAAACATAATTTGATTCTAATAACTCAATTCTAAAACTTAATAAATTATAAGCCATGCTATATTGTGACTATATCAGTACCCTCAGTGAAAAGCCAAATAATATACAACGGTGTCATTTTATTTGTTACATTATTATTCTCCAAACCTTTTTCATTATGCAATCCTATAAGAAAATAAACTTTGAGCAACAACCTCAATAAATGTTTTTGTTTTTTATATGTTATACATAGATGTCTGTGTGTGAAGTACTGTACTATTATGTGCAACAAAAGCATAGAAAAATATAATTTTTAAAATAAGAAAAGAAACTCCCAATATACTTTCTGCAGTCATTGGATTGTCTTGTGCACCCCGTCATGTGTGTCCCCAGTCTTGGAGGCCATTGCTCTACAGACCGTGTGTTACATGAAGGAGGCCATTGTTATCATCAAAGTCAAATCATTCTTTTTCCTACTTTCTATCCATTTCTGTAATTAAGGCGTGCTTTAGTGTGCTTCATATTTGAAACATGACTTAATGAAATAGCTTTTGGGGTTTCCAGGGATTCTACTTGACTTTTATTTTCTTCCTGACCAAAAATATAACATGCTTTACTAATTGCTCAAATTAATTTTATTTCTAGCTGTGCCTGTTATATAGAATCCAACCCCAACACAACTTTTTTCCCCCCAAAGATTTCCTTTTCAGAGCTCTACAAATATCCCCCTGTGTAATCTGGAACAATTGTTACAATAGTCTTGTTTCCATCATGATACTTTCCTTCACTGTAATTAGACCTGGAATAATGCTGTCTTATTAAAGACCAATGGTTATTTCACATATGTTTGTAAGTGTGTGTGTGTGTGTGTGTGTGTGTGTGTATGGTTTAGTACTGTGAATGTTTTAGTACAGTTTCTGCATAGTTTTTTCCTAGCCAGTATGGTAGAGTGATTGCTCTCATCCAGTGGGGCCCAATTCACCACACAGTGTGCTTTCTTTAGTTAGACAACAATTCATTCATCACCTTTGGATTTGTTCACCATGGCCTCTCTTTCATTGTTCCATGTCTTTGTGAACAGTTGTGACTTTTATGTAGGAAAAAAATTAATGAACGTGAAAGGGTATGTTAAGTATACCAAGTTTGCTATTAAAATGTATCATTTTATGACCATTTCAAGAGGAAGGGAAAAGACTGATTCCCAATGTTAAATGCCAGGGTACATTCTACAAAGAAACTGAGCCACCCCAACCGCATAAAACATTCATTCAATGAATGCCACAATTCTTGGACAGCATCTCCCATATTAAATGTTAAATTCACTGCTTTCTCAATCTTAGTGTCATTATTTCTTTATTTCCCTCCCTGCCCATTCTGCTGCTTAATTCATTTCTTCATTAAGGGTATATGTGAGCTAAACCTTTCAAGTCTTGCAGGTGAGTAGCTACATATGACAATACGTACACAAGAGGAGAGAACTTCCCTTCTACCATCAATTGAAAAAAATTCTAGATTACTGATTTATGTACGAGGATATTCCTAAACTCATTTAATGTTCACTTCCAACCTAGGAGGGAGGTGCTTTATTTACTAGTCCCATTCTGCATGTAAAGAAATGAGGCAGAATAAGGTCAAGTAACTTGTATAATGTTATATGCATGGTAAATGGTGGAGACAGGATTAAAATCCCAGTGGTCAGTTCCAGAGCCTACAATCCCAATATCTCCAAGATGATATTCAGTGAAAGAGTGAATGGGGATTAGAATACTTTAGATGATTCACAATATTGTTTGGGTGTGCATATGTGTACACCTACTATGTGTCTGCACCATCTTAAAGATTTCACTTCTTTCAATGAGAAATTTCTTCAGAGTCTTGGGAGATGGAGTCAACAGATGTTAGTGGCAGTTAAGAGAAGAATTCCTCAAAAAGATAAGCTAAGCATTCAAGAACATAGAGTGACTCTGTCAGGTTTATTAGAAGAGAGTCAGGGAAATTCATTAGTCGAGTGGAGTGATAAGCAGTTTTCAATATATATATTAATACAAACCCCTACCTCTTCTCCTTATTCATAAGTTATAAAGAGCTTGAGATATTGTTAATTATTGGTGAACCAGGTGTCAAGTATACACAGCTGCTGGAACAATGATTAATTACAAAAGTTATATCCTCAAAATATTAGCTTTATAAAATATTTACATATCTATTACCTTTTATTAGTCAAATTTACATTTCCAATTTTTAGCAGTCACTCAACTTTTTATAAATATTTTAACAAAGTATTTTTTCCTTCTTTTCAGTGGCAGGAATGCAATATCTATTCAACAGACAGACAGGTGAAGTCAAGATGTTGAACAATTAAAAAAGAAAGTGATTCCAGTGGAAGACATTTGACTTTCACCAGCATAAAGGTCACCATATCATCATGTCACCTGCTATATCTGAAAAGGTCTTCTGAAAATACACCTTTAACAGTAAAACATTATCTATTTTTCAACATAACTGTCATATTTTCATAGATCTGATATTTACTGCTGCAATTTTTCTAAAGTTTATATGCTATAGATATGTGATTATTTTAGCTAAAAACTTTATAATAATAGACTAATCACCAATAGAAAATAAACTGAGGATTCCAATTGTGTTCAGATTGTGATTGTATTTCAATAATGAACATTAAATTAAGGCATTTAAAAATAGAAATCATTCATATGAAATAACTTATAAATTAAAGACTGTATCATGAAATAAGACTGAATTATTTATTAGACTACTCAGAAAGTGGATTTGATTCTCTTTTTCAAAGGACAAGATCAAATATCTAAGTGGCAAGCAATTTCATACATTTCTGATGATGAACTTGTCTGATACGTTTTGAGACTAACCCATGTGCTTACTTAGTCCCAGTATCCTAACATACTTCAAAAGCTTTAGAGTTCTACCACAAAACTAGGGTTATTTTATGAGAGTAGCAATACTGAAAGGAAAAAAAAAAAAAAGAACAAGTTTACACTTGCTTAGGTTTTTCCTAAGTCAGAGAGTTCTTAGATCAGGTTCCCTGAAAAACAATTCTCCAGTAGAAATTTTGTTTGCAGGAGGTTTACTGCAGGAGTGCTTTGGGGAACAACACCTAAGGCAGTGAGAGAAGAAGTGGAACTGTGATACACTTCAACAGAGGACTCATCAGAGGTTCCAGCCTAGAGTGAAAGGAATCTAAAATAGGTAGTAAGGAAGGGAGTTACGAAATAACAGTTGCGGCTTTCAGACTAACTGCAGCAGCAGAAGTCCCTTTTCTGCTTTACATCCATATACTGAGCTAGCTCACCAGTGAAGCAAACTCAGTCTTTTTGCTCGTCCAACCCATGCTGCTTTAGATGTAAGTTGAAGGAGCAGTGTCAGTGCAACTGTAGTGAAAGACATGGAGGTCTGGGCCGCCAGATCATGCAGCTAACTTGTGCCCTCTGGCTCTGTGCATGCCTGACCATAGATGTTCTTAAGTTTTACCCTGAATTGTTGTTGGTTTCACTCAGCTTTTGACTTGATTGGTCTGATAGAACTTAGCTCACGATGGGCAGCTGTAGCCCCATGGTCACTTAGTATTCCATGACCAGATAGTTGAGATTATTTCTAGCACACCAGGAGCAGTTTTTCTGAATGGTGTGGGGTTTTCTCCCACAGACAGCATGGACTTGCCATTAAATGCTATAGGTTTACAGTGTCATTCTTTTATTGGGGTTTTCCACAAATTCTACATGATGCTTTTCTCACCACAGATTCCTTTGGTATTATAGATTCCTGCTAGGTCACATAACCCAGGAGGCAGGACTGTTTACCCTACATCCAAGACCTGCTGCAGAGCCCTTTCTTGCTCTGAGCCCCACTCATATTTGTTAGCTCTTACTGTCACCTACTAAATACATTGTTGTGGGAAGTACAAACTGAAACAATTTCCCTTTACTTTAGGGGAATGTCTCAGCTACCCCAAACCATGAGAAGTCTAAAAAAAATTACTACGGTAGCCTGCCCCTGATTCTTTGTAAGATTCATTTCCCATCTTCTGATGTGCATGTATCTTACCAAGGCCTCCAACTTTCTTCCCACTTTTTGCTCATCTGTATAATTAATATGATGGCATAGATATAAGAGAATGGTGTGATCTTATGTCCAGACAATCTTGGACCCTTTGGAGGATATTATGACAGAAAGTGAGGGAATAACCTAAACCTGAATAAGACAATAAATATATATTATTGTCTATTCCATGAATGTAAACTCATTTCTCATATGGATAAAAATAATGTATTCACCAAATAAATGTCCTTATATCATTTAACTGAGACTATATTGATTGCTCTAGTAAAGTAGATCCAGCCCAGCAGCTAAAACTGAGGCTACTTCTTATCTGAGTTAGAGAGTTTCCTCTAATCCACAAGAAGCCATGTAATTTTTATAAAGGAAAGACTTGTGAATTAAGTGGGGCTTGTATGGGGACCACCACCATCCTTCATATATTTTAAGGGCAGCGCTAATCCCTGTCGTGTCCTATTTCTCCTAGATTATGCTATTGTCTTTTAATTACTCTCTTTGCCAGGGAAAGGGCAGTTTCAGAGACTAACATTTGGCCTTTACAGGCCAAGGAACTAATGTTATAGTTTTTCCAGCCACCAAGTATATCCATTGTGAAAGTAGGTCTGGGCACCATGGAAATGCTCACAAAGTGGGAGTGAGCTGAGTAGACCAAAAGTGAGGGGAACTTGGGCTGGGGACTTCCTTTATTTTACCTGGCATCTGTAAGCCCTAAACCTGGGGCCATGGTGATGCTTCAGACCCTAAGAATTAATTTTAACTTGAATTCTGTATTCAGCAGTTGTCAAAATGTCTGGTTCCCCTTTTTACACTGATCACGTAGAGAAGAAAATGACCTACGTTTTCTTTGGAGAAAGAGCTACTAGGGGAATTATTGCCACATATACATTCTGTAGTATTAATGGTTTTTTTCTTCCTCATGAGGATGCAGCCGCTCCTTCAGTTAATGGGTTCTGGATCTTCAAAATACCTCAGCTCTGAGTACTGGGCATGGACTCATAACTTTTTATTGAGATGGCTGTCCTAAATCTCCAAATCATGGGTCCTTGAATTCTTTCAGTTGTATAAATTGCGAAATACCCAAATTGGCTGTCCATCTATCTTGCACATGGAGTAATGTGTCCTAGTAACCATCTCTGTAACTCTCTGTGGGCCAGGTATTTCCAGCTGCTACTCTGACCATGGTGCTCATTACAATGTTTCTTATTTCCGACTCTTAAGTGCACAGGTTTTCTCACTTTGGTATCCTATTACCCTACCCCCATTGCAATAAAGGTGCTCAATTCTGTAACAAAAACTCCTACTATCAGCCCAGCCTACGAAAAACAGGCACCATTGAGGTTCTCAGTAGGATGCCATCTCACCAACAGACACCTTATTGATTTAATAAATGCAGTGCTCTCTGGGGTCTCCTGTGGATTATAGCTGGGAGGTGGATTTTCTGCCCTTATACAGTACATCTCCTCTAGAATGCCACTTGGTCCCTTTCTGAAGCAAGAACATTCTGCAATTTTTACTTCATTTAGTGTGGCTCTTTATTTTTCTAAGCTTCCAGGAGCATGTTAACACTGTTTCCTGTGGTCCTTGCCAGGGTATTAATCACCACTGTCATATTAATAAATTATCCCTTAATAATTTTATGTTCTAGAGCTCTAGATCCATCAGCCTCTGCACTCTCAGGATTTAGTGTCATATACACTCTTGCAGCTTCTGCTAGCACATGCTAGCTAGGCGCTGTAGTCTGAATGTTTGTGTCTCCTCAAAATTCACATGGCATTTTGTTATAGCATTCAGAATGTACTAAGATACTAAGTTCTGCAGCTTCTCTAGTAGATAGCCATTTTCCTTCCCTGGCAGAATCAGCATTTCCCCAGTTGAGTATATTTTGACTTGACCCTAGTAACTGATCTGGTAGCCAGGTGAGGCAGTGGAGACTAATCCTAAATGACCTGCAAGTTAAATTGCAAGATGTTGTCTTGTCTTCAAGTCAATGGGGCATGCTCATCTTCGACAGGGAGAAACGGGCCACGTCTATAGGCCCAGAGGTTCAAAGGAGACCTTGTTTCAAGTTCATCAAGTGTATCATCCCAGATGTCTTGAGTCCAAGTTTTGCTTTTTTTCCCAATCAAGGTCCTGACCTTGGTGGACCAGACCTGCATGGGTTGAGAATTAAATTTTCACTGGAGCCCCACTACCTTGATATATATACCCTGGGAGTGAGCCTGACTTTATCTGACCTCTGGTTGCTGCAGATGACAAATGAAAGCCTCAAACGGTGGCCATCTATGCTTCAACATAGTACCAAGCTCTGGGTGTAATATTTCCTTTTTTGTCTTCTTTTTTCTTCTCTCAGGATAGGTGAGAATTATCTCAATTGATGCTTGCATATGTTAATACTGATTATTAAGGAAAGCCCCTCTAGGATTTTGTGTTTTTATGGGTATTTCCTAAATACAATGACTTCATTCAAAGTAAAAAATCATCAAAAAGACTTCTTGCTAATTATTACCCAAATGACAATCTTTTAATATGATTATTTCAAAAAAGAAAAAGAAAAGCCTTCCCTTCGTTTCAGATTTATGATTTATTTTTCAAGACTTCATCCAAATTAGCCTACTTGTCTAAAGCTTCATATTGAAAACGTTTGAGGATTTTTTCCAAGGAAGGATCAAGAAGAAACACCCTTTTTTCCCCTACATAATTCATACATTAAAAATATCTATATAAAACCTCTATTTTAACTTGATATAGAAATAATCATGTGATATTATTAAATAATTGCACCAGATTCTAGCATTTTTGAAAAATTATGTAAAAGTTTGTTAATTTAAAACAGCATCACAAAATTAGTAAGGATGAAAGAGAAGACAGCTGGGAAAGTGTATTGGACATCCTGGGGAAACAAGAATCTCCTAATCATTGATCAATTCAAGTGAGATTCACAGCTAACATATGCCATCTAGTGGCACTAAAATAAGTTTCACTTATAAATTCTTGATCACACAGTCTCCATTTCTCAGTGTTCTACACTTCTCAGTTTATCTTTGTGAATCTTTATATATGTCACTCTGTAAGAAAAACAAAACAGAATTTTTCCTCTAAAGCTCTTACAAAGCATTGTTTGATGGATAAAACGTTATAAGAAAGTTGATTATCATGTCATCAAATCATATGTAATCTATTTAAACCCGAATTTTCACCCAAGAAATTGAACTACAAGATTATCAAACCAGAAGCCTTTCCTCCTATGACACACTAATAAGAATATGCTTTTAGGGTGATACAGTAATAAATTGTGAAAATGTTAGGTTAGAAAAAAATCTAGACTAGTTCAGTTTCCACACTATTTATAGATCTTTTTTTAAAAAAAATACAAAATTTAAAAGCTTTCAATTTTAATTTTCATGGAATTTCTTGCCATGCCTTTCTTTACAACCTGTCCAGCTGTCTTGTCTAACATACTTCAACCTTTGAGTTAAAGCATTGATCATCCCCATTCTTCATGCCTCATATTTGACACAGGAAAATTTTGTGAAAGAATAGAAGCCTTCGGAAACTTGGTCCTGTGCTCTGAAACAAGGACCTAATACCAGGGAACGTGATGATTCTAGTTCTTGCCTTGTGACCAGGTGACCTAAGAAAATGACTAGTTCTATAACAAGAAAATCACCTCTGCAGAGAAATAATAAAGGTAGAAGACAACGTTATATCTCCAAAATAAACCTGGAGGGAAAGTTATTTCTAAATAAATTTTAAGATCTCCACAGACATTTCTAAAGACTGATACTAAAGAAATGGTGAATTACATTTTATTTGATAAAGATAGGTATGCTTATTTTGTGATAGTCACTTTACATTGGAATTGGAAATGGAATTCTGTTGTTTTTCCTACCCTGCATATGTCACATGGAACTACAATCAGAAGAAGTGATTTGGAAGTAGCAGATATTCAAACAATGATTGCTAACTATAATCAGATGTAAAGGACATTGTCAGAAAACAAAGCATTTTGGGAAAACTAGAACAGAATTTTACCCTAAACTCAAACGAGCTTGTGCAAAAGAAATAACAACAACAATAACAAAACAACAACAACAAAAACACATCTTGATTTGTATGATATGAATTAGTATTATATTAAAGCTAATATAATTTGAAAATGTAGAACATAAGAAATGGAAGAAAATACCCAATTTTATGATTTGGATATTTAAAAATCATAGCTGAAAAATAAATGTCCTAAGATTTCAGTAAACATAAGATTATTTTTTTAAAGTTTATCTTCATTAAAAATCATGACATATTGGTTGCTTCCAAGTTTTCACAATCATGAATGAAGCTACTGAAAACATCTGTGCACAGGCTTTTGTGTGAATATAAGTTTTCAAGTTTTTTGGATGAAAACCAAAGAGCATGATTGCTGATTCACATGCTAACATTCACATGCTTAGTTTTGTAAAACTTCGCTGAACTGTCTTGCATTTACACCAGCAATGAATGAGAGTTCCCAGTGCTCCACATCCTTGACAGCATTTGCTACTGTCAGTGTTTTGGTGTTGTCAGAATGGTTGTCACACCATTCTAATAGGTGTGCAGCGGTATCTCATTGTTATTTTAATTTGCAATTCCCTAATGACAAATGATGTTGAACATGTTTTCATATGCTTAGTTGCTGTTTTACGTAGACAAATAAATTTCAAAAAAGACCCATGAATCTAATTATTTTAACTGTTTCTAATTGGATTAGGTGGTTCATATTTTATATGAAATGAAAAAATAAACAAAACTATTATTATGACACTAGAATATAATCTTCCTCACTTAAATTTAGGTTATCTGAAAGAATAAATCATACTAAATTGTATTCTGTTCTCAGCACCACTCAAAAAATAACTGCTTATATCTATGATTATTTTCCTTACCAAATAAAATATGAAGGTTTCATAAAGCCAGCTTTCATATACAGCAAAACCATTATAAATAATTCAAAGAAGGAACATACTGAATTATGTTTCAAGGTTGTTTTAAATGAAATAAAATTGTGATGCTATTTCTTATGATGGGTTCTTGTATCAGAATAAATATTAAGAAGACAAATATATAAGAAATTATCTCGTTTAAAGAGGGTACCAAAGTTTCATCTTCTTAGTCTTTAAGGCATCTTCAAAAAACCCTAGGGCTCAGTGTAAATAGAACTTGCCACTTCATGGTCATTGCGTTTGTCAGCTTTAATAGAGGTATATGCTTGGGAACATTAAAAACTTCCTCCTTCAACTTATTTTATTATTTCAAGACTACAGATTAGTCAATCATTTGAATTAAGACATTGAAAGCCTCTATCAGTATACTCCTTGGAAATTTAGGGCTTTGGGGAGGTTTTTGATTGGCATCTACCCCCATCCATTTTTGGGTCTTGCTAGAGCGAAGAAGTGAGCTTACCACACCCTTTGCTTCATGAAAAATTATAGTCATTGGTCTATACCAGGTCTTTCTCTTATTTTATATCACTGAATTTCTCCCTATCACCCATGCCTTCCTTCATTCAACTTCCTGTAATAGTGGCCAACCGTAATGTGTTTAATATAGGTATTTAAATAATACACAATGATATTTTGTATGTATATTTTAAGTTCCCTAAATGAAATTATGCTATGAATCTCATTCTGTTGCTATTTTAAACTCAATTATTCTCTTAAGAAACATGACTACTGCTTTACGTATACATATATCCACACTGATCTTTTGATATTGTACCTATATAATATTCTTTCTTATGCAGTCGCTAATTGTATTTACCTATTTGCTTAGTGATAGACAGCTACATTCCTTGAAATTACCACATAAAGAACTGGAAAAATGTCTTTATACCTATCCTTTAATGCATCTGTGCAAGAGTGTCTCTAGGTGAGATATATTTCAGGAGACATATTAAAGGAGCTTGAGATATAGACAACTTTAGAGATTCTAGAGATTACACTCTAGAATAGCTTTCCAAGTTTCTACTTCCATTTCACACCCTCAGAAACATTGGCTTACCCGGAATTGTATTCTTTATCTCTAAAATGGGTATTAAGTAATCTTTCATTATTCTTTTACTTATTTCTCTTATTACTAATGAAGTTGGATATCTCTAAAGAATGTAAGTTGACCATACTTATTGGCAATTTTTATTTCCTCTTCAATGAAGTATATATAAATATATCTTTTCACAGTCCTTTGCACATCTGTAAAATTTATCTTTCAAAGAAAATTTTGTTTTGATGTAGTCAAATCCACTAAATTTTTCATTTTATGGTTTGTGGTTTCTGATATGTCTAAGAAACACTTTTATTTTATTCATTTTACGATATACTGCATTTCTCTTATTTAGATTTTAAACAATCCAGGAATTAATTTTAAGGTACGAGGTAAGGAAACAATTTTATTTTTCATCATATGGTAAACCAGTTTTCTCAAAGTCATTTTTTGTACTGAATTTAATTTTTTTATGCTGCACAGATTGTATACTAACTTCACATTTCCACTGCTGGATCAAAGCTCAGCATCCTAAGAATTCTGGGGACTTAGGCTTTTAGTGTTATCCTGTCCCTGTAGCCCCCAGATCCCTACTCTTTTCTCCCCTTATCAACATATGGTTGATTAAAAGCTCTGAGGGAACCTTCTCTTTCACAGCAAATATATCCTTCACAGGACATGCTCTTTGAGCCACCGTTCCTAAGCAACAATACTACCTGAAGAGAGAAAACCCATGCCTTTAAAAAAAATCCCCATGAATCATATTACTCTGCAGTTTTCCATCAATGTGATTTACTTTACTGCCCCAAAGACTTATTTACTTTTCCCAGGAGGGTGAATACCATGGTAAAACAAAGAAGTAATTATTCAACTATGACCTTTGAATTCAATTTCTGAAAACATAAGATTAAATGAAAGACATTTTTTTAAAGATAAAAGTATTTTACCTGTTAAGACTTGGGTTTATACATCAAGAGTTAAGCCTAGAAACAATAAGGTTCATACTGTGAAGCCTTAGAAGAAGAGATACAGAATTTACTAAAAGGGAAGTCTCACCATATAAAGACTCACCAGAAGGACTTTATTATTCTTTACTGTTATTGTTAATAACTACAGCCGGCAATAGATGGGACTAAAAGGAATTGTCATTCCACTGCTAATCTTCCCCATGCACAAACACCACCCGAAGGGGCTCAGGTTATTCCACTTCAGGATTTGTTGTTAAACATTACTTGGATCATATTAAATTGGTTTGATTAAGTCACACGGGCAGAATCACTGAGTAGTTCCAGTGTTAACTGCCATATATGATGTCATCCAAGACTACTTTGGCCTAAAAAAGCAGCTGCTACCACTTCTTTTAAAACTAAGAGGACACCAGGGCCAGGCTGGCTTTACCATTTCCATTTGATTAGCAAGGCTTGCTAGGCCCTTTCTTTATTAATCATGGAGTCTGATATTGACTATCCTAAAATGGGGATGCAAGTCAGGCCGGGAGACTCAAAACCGCCAAGTTTTAGGTACTGGGCTTGAGCAAGACAAAACTCCCCACCAGGAATTTATTTGCTGCAGGCAGGTGGCACCCTTGTGCTATGAATTTGCCTCTCCTTGTGTAACCATTGTCGTGTAAATTATCACTAAACCCATGATTTCCTGTTTCCTCCTGGATTCTACATTGTTTTGCTAGATCACACACAAGAGGAGATAGGGGTTGCCTCTCCACATCAGTGAATGGAAGAATTCACTCTAGCCTTTGGGAACATTAGGTAGAACCGAAGAAAATCTGAATGAAGTATGGACTTGCATTAATAATAATATATCAGTGTCAGCTTATTAGTTGTGACAAATACACCATACAATATAAGATGTCAAAAACAGGGAAAATTGAATAGAGTGTATCTGGAACTCCTGATCTATCTTTATAACTTTTTTGTAAATATAAAACCATATAAAATAAAAGTTCTTTAAAAAAATGCTTCTGAGGTATGTTTCAACATTTATAAAATTTTGAAATGGATTATTTAATTTTGAAAAAATTATGCATGCACGTGATATATAATTACAATGGTACAAATGAGATCATTTTATTTACAAATTACTCTGTCACCCATGTAAATGCAAGACCAATTTTCTATTGATTTATGTATACCTAGCTGATTTACACAAAGCCTCTGGAGAATCATTAACCATCTCTAAAAAATAATACATAAATCATTGTTTCTACCCACCCAAGAGCTTTCTGAACAGTGAGAAGCAGCTTAATTAAAAATCAAAGTCTGGGTGTGACCAGGTTTATCTAAGTTGCAGATGTGGCACCATAAATAACTCCTACTACTAAGCCCTAAGATGAGAAAACAGAAATTAATCAGGAGGTTGCTAATCCAGGATGCTATAATGCAACAGTGATGTATTAAATACACTAAAGGCATAACTTGGCAAGCAATCCTGCAGTGGATCTCTAAGTTTGGTAGTGCTAAAGACTTGAAGGTTCTGAACAGCCATATCCATTTATTTAGTACTTTGATACCTGCCTGTGAACGTTCATTATTTAAGGATGATATTGGCCAGTATAGTAAGACAAAAAAAAACAAATGAAAAGGATAGTTAATTACATTGAATTCAAAGCAGAGACAAAAGTGATATGATCTTCTTAGACTAGATACTGTAGCCATCATCTGAAGCATCATTTGATGACTACAGAGTTCAAGTATAGGGAAATTGTTAATGTTAGTACCACGGGGGATAAGGTAGCAAACACTAAGAAAGACTGAATGTGAGGACAGAGGTGCCATTACACATACAGGGAGCATGTGTAAAAAGAGGTTTACTTCTTCCAAAGACAGTGATGATTTATCAGCCCCATGAAGAACTCTCTTGAGTATTCATTCATGGGAGACTGTGTCAAGCAATCGAGAGTTTGGGAGCTAAACTTAAGCTTTTTTAGAAGCCAGGTGGACGGTGTTGAAATTTGATTTCTAATGTTACTGGGATATATGAAAAGTCTCATTTGACTTTATCCTTTGTTTTGAATTTCTGTGTTTTTTAAAAAACTTATTTTGGTTAAAGTATCTGCTATAGAAATAAAAAAAAAAAATCATAGTGCATTTCATTCCCAGAATCTGTAGTGTATTGCTAGCCCATTCTGTAATATCTTAGTAGAAATACTGTTACAGAAACATTTATCTATCCACATATTCAGAATGTAATTTGCATTTCTCTCCCTTACAGGAAAAAAAATCGTTCAGTGTTCCATTGTATGTGGTAGTATATTTTGCTGGTTTGAAAGACAATAATGCATACAATTTTCTAAAAATTTTTTACAAGCATTGTTTTTGTTGTATTCAATTTCTAATGGTTTCTAATACTTTTCCATTTTTATAACTTTTCTTTTTTGAATTCGTTTAACTTCTATTTTTCTTCATGTAACATTGGTGAAGGATCAACGAATATGACAAAAAAAGCAGGAATAATCATTAATTTTGACCCCCCACCCCCCCAATAAAATCAAAGCCTGCCATTTTGTACATCTGACTACTTTGGCTATTTATCTGTGATAATTTAATAAACCAATGACAAATATCAAGTAAGTTTATTAATTTACACACATTATAAGCATTAAAATAAGTGTGAAACATGCCACAAGGGAATTACAAATCGCTACTGAGTTTCTGAGGAGGATCCATCACATCCTCATGAAATGATCTATAGTTTCAGGAAGTTAATTTGAGTCAGTTGCATAATCTTGAATAGTATTTTGGTATTTTGTTTTTGCTTTTGTTTGTATTTCAATCTCTAAAAAAATGCTTCTTTATAGTGCCCACGAGAATGGGCCTCACAGACCTCCATCTGTGGGAGCATAATTGACCGAGGGCTCAGTGTCTGTAACACTGGAATCTGTCAGTGAGTATGTGTGTGCCCAGGGCACACTTCCCAAGGAGCGCTCCCAGCCAAGGACTGAAGGCATCAGGGATCCTGAGAGACCCACTCCTCATAGAAAATGGACCAGCAACTTGGCTCATGGCTACCCCAAGACCTTTCTGAACTTTCCTTCAACTGCATAGCTTTTTACTTTATAATTCAGTGAGAGACTATTTTTTCCTTCAATTTATGATTTTAGCCAATCAACATTTACTGATATGGTAAACATATTTAGCGTTGGTCATATTTTACATAATGCTTTTTCGTTTTACTCCCCCTCGTTTTTCATATAATCCTTATGTGTATATTTTGATAACTGAATGGTTTGTATATTTATTTTAGTAGTTATATTTACAGCTATAAGGTATAATGTACTTAAATTTCTATTTATTTATACATTATTGATTAACTCCCCACTATAAGCAATGATGAAATTAATACATTCTACTTTCCCTTCTCCTTCCCCTCATCTGTACCTTCCCGTTTTAGTTAATTGTGTTGACTGGTCGGTGGTTACCTTTATAACCTCTATTATTTGACATATTATATAATTGGTATTTACCCCTTGCAAGAAAACATAAGGGAAACAGCTTTCTTATAATACTTCTATTTCCCCTTCCTTCTTTTCTTATTTATGTCATTTCGACATAATCAGGGCTTATAATATTTACAGTTTGTTCTGTTTTGGAACCCTCAGTTGTGTTAGGCTAATTACTATAGTTAAAATATGTCAATTCTCAACTCACTTCTGTTCAAGATGTAGTAGCCAGGCCTGGTTTTACCCACCTGACTTAAAAAAAAAAAACTGAAAGAACGAGACAAAATATATGATGCAATTGTTGCCTGGGCAACAGGCAGCACAGAACAGTGATGCCTGAGGGGAGGGAAACAAGGTCAGCTCTCAATGGATTGTCACAGTTCATTGTCTGGAATTTCAGTCCACAGTGCCAAGAGGTGGAACCCAAACAAAGCTTGGTGATCTGCCTGAGTTAAGGGATGAGACAGAGTTGAGAATTTGGGAAGGTCAATGTGGCTAGAATTCAGAAGGAAGAGAATCAGAAAGGAGAGGACAGCAAGAAAAAGGCGGAGTTGAACACCCCTTTCTGCGATTAACTCAATACAAAATAATATGTTCAGTTGAACAGTCCTTCAATCTCATTAAACTACTGCATAATTTTATTAGAATGTAATATAATGATAGTTTGAAAATGCCAGAGCATTTTAATCAGACTTAAATTTTAATTTTCTTCCTTTTCTTTATGTAATGTTTTATTGAAGGTGTCTAATAGGACAGCTACAGCCATAGAAAGAGACTGTTTTTTCTAGAAAAATATAAAGATAGAGACAAGACAGGCATGTGGTCTCAACAGGTAAGGGTAGAAAGAGGAAAGAACATATGATGGCCAGATGTGGCTGCGCTGTGTTAAAAAGTCATATCATCAGTATTATTCTTTCTGTTTTAGAGCAGAAGATTGTTTAAGGTAAGATCATGTAAGGAAGTTTGTTCAAAGCTATGAAGCTAATGAAAAATGGCTTACATTTTACAACTTCACTAGTGTACACAGTTGGGCATCCTCATTTTGACAAAAGAAAGGACTCCAACAGAAAGATTCCAATAGAAGTGAAACATGAAGATTTCTCTTACAAAGCATTTGTAGTAAGATCATTTTTTAAAAAACGAATGCTTGAGATCTTAGTCATATTTAGTTTCTTTTGTACATTATTCCAATTCCAAAATTCTTAAAATGTCATAATGGATTAAATAAAGATGTTCTCAAAACAGTTCAAAGCTATTCGGGCAATAATAATAACCAAATAAATCTTCTAAGATAAAAAAAATCAGTTGCATTTCTTATCCTAGGTTGGAATTTGTAAGAAATTCAAATTAAGCTTAGTCTATTTTTCTAATTCACATTTGGTTTGGAATACTTTACTGAATTATTCTCTAAATCAGATGTGAGCAGAAGAAAAACAAATAATGAGAAGAGTCTTTTTTAGATGCCACTAGATACTTCATGTACATTGCCACTTAATTTTCTCAATAGCTATGAGAAATAGGTATCATTATCTTCATTTTTCATACAAAATCTCTGAATTTTAGAAAGATCAAGTAGCTTACTTGCCTAAAACTGCAAAGTGAGTAAAGAAGCAAGATATAAATGAAGATTTGAAATGTAAGATGATTAACAGACATGAGAAAGGCTAATCGAAAAACTTGAGAGTTCGAAGGAGTGAAGGATCAGTCACTCCAAAAGAAGCAGAGATCCAGAGTGGTAAAGACCGAACACCATCTCCTGGATTAGGATAAGGAAATGGTTGGTGATATACCAAAGAAGTTCCTGTAGAGTCTGATGACAGAGGCAGAAGTGGAAGTGGAAGTAAAAAGTAAAGAAGTGAAAACATTGAGAGCAGATAGCTGCTTTAAAGAGCTGGGTTCAAAATGGGAGAAAAAAATATATGATCGGCATTTGTGGCATGAATGGGTTCATATGAGAGTTATTCTAGGTTTGATTTTGGATTATTTATTTATTTCTAAAAACTAAGATAGGAGTGACTTAAACATGTCTATACACCACTTTGGAAAAGACCCATCAATACGCAGAATTTAAAGGAAAGCTCTGGATCAAAACTGTACAATAAGAAAAGTTTACTTTCGAAGTAAAGTGTTTGCAGGGAGTCCAGCTTTCAGGTCAACAGGCTCACTGGAAAAGAGAAAAATAAATATTGATAGTTCAAATTTTTATATGGCCGTTGAAATTCTTATTAGATAATGATTGGGTCAGCTATGATAAAAATCAGATATACATATTTTTGGAAACATGGTGTGCTGGCCTTGCCATAAGCTTGGAAACATTTAGGTAAGAAACAAAATATGTAAGAGATAGTATAAGAAAGAGGAGTACAAAAGAGAGAAGGAATGAGTGGCACAGGTGAAGGGAAAGAATGTATAGCAGGGCATTTCTGAGGAATGAGTTAGCCTTCAGCTGGAAATTCAGAGCCCATCCTGACACGGGGGTTGGTGACAACAGGGAGGTCTAGAAGCCCTAAACCAGAGGAGGAGGTGTAGGGAGATGGTGGAGAGTTAAATCTTCTGTGGACAAGATCAATGGGGAGTTTAGGTATGTGAGGAAGTCTGAGAAACAGTAACTCAAGACTCAGAAAAGTCAGGGAACATACCCAAGTTATACCTAGGATTCAAATTCAGGTCTGCTTAGCTCCAATGACCTTGCTTCTTCAGCCACAGCATGTCACCTGCCATCATGGAAGACGCAATGCTTCGCATGTATGTAATAAACTGTATAAAAGATGCATTATTTCATTTTCCCCCACAACCACACTGAGAGTGAAAGTCTATTAATTCTTCTGCCTCCAGAAATACTATTCCCAATAATATTACACATACATATAATCAATTTTCCCCCTTGAAAACTTTGATGGTACTTTTTTTCATATAAAAGTGAACTAACTCCTTGGTTAGATACACAGGATTCTTCAGATATACATTGTCACTTCTTTTCTACTTTTTTCTCCCTACTTTCTAACACCAACACCATGCTTCAGCTGTTCTGAATTTCTTGCTGAAATCATATTATGTATAAACATCTGTCCATATCTTGCTTAAGCAATTCTATTTTTTTCATGGCATATTTTCTCCTATTTTTGCCTCTGAGGCTTTTGTTGGTTCTCTAAAAAGGTTTAGAGCATTGAATACTAGAATCCCTCTGTACTCTTTCTTTGAGCTATTCTTTTATTTGGAAAGCATGACAAAATGTAATGAAAAACAAGCAAAATATATGATGACTTAAGAAAGAAAAGTGTGCACGTATCTGTAAAACTTATATAATAAATATGTAATCTTGATATATCTTTTAAAATATATTTTATATTTGAGGATTCTCTGATAAACAGAGTGCCAACTTTCTTGATTTACCTTTAATTTTTTGGATTAAAAAAATCTTTTAAAAATTTCTAGATTTAAGCTTATATATGTTACTGAGAATATTCATTTAATTACACAACACTACAATGCTATTAAACTTACGATGGTGCATTTACTAAGATTCTGACGTTTTCCTTCAAAGACTGAAATCTTATTAAATTTATAGAATTTATAAAAAGCAACATGCAATAATAAGATGAAGCAGCAGATGGAGCTCTAGAACGTAATAGTACTTACTATTCCTTATCGCATCACTTCTATTGCTGAACCTAAAGTAATTGAGGATTGTAGACACTTATTTTTCTTATTCCCTGAGACGTCTATGTTTATAAATATGTACTCATTACTGGATTCTGGAATTTCCAAAATTAATGGATAGGTTATATTTATCCAATATTTAAAAAAATAATGATATAGTAATAGAGATTGTTAGTAATTATATTTCAACATTTATGCTTTTATGATGTTAATGTACTATGCTGTACATTTTTTAAATGATATGCATTGAAAATACAGGTAATGATTGTTTTACCTTTAAATGTTCCTTTTTAAGCTACAACCTAATAGTTACCTTGTAGGTATCACTCAAGACAAAGTCAATCCATATATTATGACTATCATATTCTCAGTTTATATTCCAACCTATCTCCAACAATTAATTCTTGAATAATTTCATCTCATCCTCATTAAGCCTTCTTTGACTTATGCAAAATTAGCTCACTTTCCTAAGAGCTCTATTATTATCATCAACTACAGTAATTTAATTGTAATTAATAACTTATTTCATGTCCCCTTGCTAGGCTATGAACTTGTTATATCCACAACATCTAGCACAGAGCCTGGCATGTGGTTTGTACTCAAATATTTACGTCATTGAATAATACGAGATGTGCATTTGGAGCATAGAGGAAAACAGTGAGAAAAACAGGAATTCTGGACAAAGCAAGGGACGTACAAGGAAAATAAGTGATGGAGAAGGAATGGTGGCAGATTTGCAAGTGCCTCATCTTAATCCAAGAGTGACATGATTATCTTTGGTAAACAGAATAGGATTGGCAGCTTGGAGCAACTCCAGACCCGTTTTAATGCTACAGTAATACTTTGAAGAGACCTGTTTATGACAGTCAATATCAAAGGTCAAGCAGGTAACTTAAATTAGTGAAACAGGGCTGGTCAGGACTATGGAAAACTGAGAGCACAAACTGTATCTAAGGGAGATATCATCTACTCAGTTCCAGAAGCTAATTGCTATGTGGAAATGTGGATTAAATATTTGAGATCTTTTAATCCTATAGGGGAAGGCAAAAAAATAAATCCCGTAATTTTATGATTTGTTAACTTATTTCGAATTTTAATTACAATATCTGGTTTGAACAAATTTTGCCTGTGTACTTGATCTGTCCCAAAGACAGTTTGTCTTTCCTTGACTCAGCTAAGACAATAGTAGCAATGATGGAAAGACAGTGATGGATTCCAGGAACAACTGGGAAGCACACTGGATAGGAATTAATAACTGTGATACACATACACACATAGATAGAAATATACATTTATAGATACAATAATACAATATTTGAATGCAATTGTTTGCCTGGGCCATGGCAATTTTTTCTATCTTCTTGTTCTGTCTTGACCTACTCCCAAATTTGTTTTAAGCCATATGTTAAAAAAGAATGCAAAGTTTTCTCTTTGAAATTGTCAGTTTCTCCCTTTATTCCATTTATTTCATATGCATATGCTAGTTCATTACAAAATTAACATATGCTCCTTGGACATCCAAAGATATGTCAAGAAAATCTCTCCTCCTACCTGATTTTATTCCACAGAAACAAAAACAATTAACAACTAGATTTATATTCTTTCACATTCTCTTCTGTAAATGTGTAACTCCCTAAATATATAAATATATATTACACTGTTTTATGGATCGTTTAACCCTTTTCTTGATGTAAATTCTTTTTTTCTTCCCATTTTGAGGTATAATTGACATACAATATTATGCTAGTTCCTATTACATAACACAGTAGTTCAATATTTCTATACATTTCAAAATTAAGTCTAGTTATGTTACCATACAAAGATATTACATAGTTATTGACTATATTCCCCACACTGTACATTTCATATCCCAGACTCATTTATATTTCAACTGGAAGTTTATACCTCTTAATCTCCTCACTTCTTTCTTTCTTCCCCCTGACCCCCTCTTCTTTCTGGCAACCACCTGTTTACTCTTTGTATCTATAACTCTGTTTCTGTTTTATATGTTCATTTGTTTTGTTTTTTGAATTCCACTTTTAAGTGAAATCATACAGTATTTATCTTTCTCTGTCTGGCTTATTTCACTTAGCATAATACACTCTATGTCCATCGATGTTGCTGCAAATGACAAGATTTCATTACTTTTTATGGCTGAGTAATATTCCATTGTGTGTGTGTGTGTATGTGTGTCTATTTTTTGACATATAAAAACATACCTAAACGGTGAATAAATTGGTTTCAGAAATAAAGTACTTAAATGGCAGTGAGGTTAGCCTATGTAAAAATAAAGCTATGTTTCACTCTAGAAAATCCTAAAAATAAAGATATGTTTAAAATGTTAGCAGACAAAGAGAGAAACGAGTACAATTTTTTCAAATTGCTAAATATCCATTTTTAAATTGATTGATCTGATTTAAAAATTTCTCCAAAGTGGGGTACAAGTAAAGTGTTCCAAACAACTCAAATCCTAATTCACCATTGACATTAATCCTGGTATTCTGATGCCCACTTCCTTCCCACCGCCATTAAATAGCAGGTGAAACTAAACTAGAATCCCTCACAGGAAAAAGGCAACAAAGAATTTATGAAACATGGTGACCGTTAGGGGGCATGTTTTGCTTTCTTATCAGAAAGATTGTACTAAATTCTCTCATTTTCAATTTTAAGCAGCCCTGGTAACAGGTGATGAATTTTGAAGTCAGTAGCAAGTACAAAAATAGCTAAAAGGTTCATTTGTATTACTATAAGAGGAATACATGCTTTTTATAGACAACAATGTAGTAGAGATGATAAAGAGACAAAATCCAAAAGCAATTTTTGTTAATACTTGGCAAATTCTGTTAAGTGGCATACAAAATTATTTTCATATTGCACATATATTTTTCCAATATGAGTATTTTTTATGTTCCTTTCATACACTTAATTTCCTTTTCTAAGCATTTCCATATTTGATTAAATTCAATTTTTATCTTTCTTATATTCCATCTTATAATTATGTGGTGCTTAAACTTTCCTTTATTATTGGACATTTAGGCTGCCTCTGATTTTCCATTAATATAATCCATAACCTGAAAAGTGCACTAGTAAAAGCGTAAGTGCAGGCAGACCTGGATCATGTCTCAACTATGCCATTTACTACTTGAAACGTGGGGTTAGTTATTAATACTTTTAACCCTCAGGTATTTTTCTTTTTCATTCTTAAAATGATGGATAATAAATAGTATCTAATGGCAATTGCTGTTAGGACTAAGTGACTTAAAACCCATAGAAAAGCCTGAGCTTTTTTTTTTTTTTAAGAAAGTATTAGATACATGCTAGCTTGTATTATAATGTAATATTGTTATAATTTTTGTAAAAGGAAACTGCATTTCAGATTATTTCTGGAAGTAAATTTGCTCATTCAAAAGTCAGTGATCTTTACTTCCAAATTGCTTTCCAAAATAGTCCAGTTTATAACCTTTAAAGTTATTTTTAAATGTTAAGTTTCTTTATCAATACTAAAACAGTAAATAACTCATTCAGAAAATAACATGGTTTAGAGAGCCAATGGAATTCACATCCTCTTTAGATGTAAAAACTATGCACGTGCATCAGAAAGCATTATGTGCATCTGAATTTGACTTCATCTTTTTTTCAAAATCAGATAATCTGAGTTTCATGAGGTCTGTCAGCCTTTTATGTGTATATACATATGTCCTATTTTCTTAAGTAGGGGGAACAATAGTCCTTGTAAATCTCAGGAAGCTCTGTATCTCAAGAAAGGTAAAGGACTACAAGTGTAAACAAAACCCTCCTAAAATATGAGCCCTGTTGATCTGCTTAAAGAACTTCAAACAGGGCTTCCCTGGTGGCGCAGTGGTTAAGAATCCGCCTGCCAATGCAGGGGACACAGGTTTGAGCCCTGGTTCGGGAAGATCCCACATGCCACGGAGCAACTAGGCCCGTGTGCCGTAACTACTGAGCCCGTGTGCCACAACTACTGAGCCTGCGTGCCTGGAGCCTGTGCTCTGCAACAAGAGAAGCCACCGCAATGAGAAGCCCGCGCACCGCAACGAAGAGTAGCCCCCGCTCCCTGCAACTAGAGAAAGCCCACGTGCAGCAATGAAGACCCAACGCAGCCAAAAAAAAAAAAAACTTCAAACAGATCTTTCCTTGTTTCTCTGGGCCAGGTATTATGTTATTCAGCATAAACACGTGGTGTTAACTTCTTTTATCCTATCTCCTTTGGCTTTTATTGTCTATAACCTTTTTTAAAACTCAAAGTAAAGAGTTAAAGCATCTACTAAGTAAGGTGTTGAATAATGACTCTATTATCATTTTGAAGTTCACTTTAAATATAACTGGAAGCTTTAAAATAAGTTCCAGCTATCTGCTTTTGCTTCAATGCATTCATTAATAAATGTACTAAAAATTCATTCAGTTAAGAGACAAGTCTGAATTTTTTTTTTTGCCTTTTGACTAATTACATCTAATTAGAAGACACATTGAAATATAGAGTACAACACAGTTTACATTTATCTTTCCCTTTTGGCGGGGGCGAGGGGGTTGCCAGCTGCATATTTGCAAAGTGCTAATCAAGAACCAATTACTTTTAGGTGCAAATATATTTAATATTCTATTTCTCTGTACATCCGTATGTCCAGAAAGCAGAAAGCCTTGAAAGCTGAAGGCATTTGGGACACTTAGAATACTAAAGTAAACTAGTAAATAAAAACAAATGAAGTTAATCTCACCTTTGGGTTTTGGGATTAAAACAAACAAACAAACAAACACAATCCTCAAATAGGTGATCTTTTGACTAAGTTACTTGTATAAAAGCCTTTAGAGATTTGATTACTTTCGAGAGAAAGATGTGGTTTCCTTAAAATTACTTCCCTTAACCTTCACTCTCCCAGGGGCTTTCTGGATTTTAGGTAAGAATGTCAGCTATGCTAATGTGAAAGCTGCTTATGAAAGGATCAGATTAAAGGTCCGAAATACAAATAACTATGGAAAAGTTAGTTGTTGGACATTTACCCTGCCTACCTGCTTCAACTTTGAGTTGGGCAAACATCATTGGTAAGAGAAAGTTGACTCTTGTCTATTTAATTTAGAGTTCTTGTTGAGTTTGATTACTTGTTTCCAATCTTATTTAGTTGATATTATAAAGATACAGACCAAGGAAAAAGATTATGAGTGGAAAGTAGAACATGCAAATCAGAGAGACTAATGGAAAGCTATACGAAGAGACCATTCACAGGTCCCAAATTTCTGTTCACTAGCAATTTGAAAAGAAAATCATGAAATAATAGAACCAAAGACGTTTCCAGGAAATCAGCAACAAGTTGCTCATTTCTTGAATCTCCTCCACCAAGCCAAGAATTTGGAGCAAATACTGTGACTCACCAGACAGTGACTCAGGAGTGAACTTCTGAATAGAAACTTAATATAATTTGGAACACTAAAGAATAAAAAAAGTTCTACCCTAACTTATCCGATAAGATATAATTTAAATAAAAATGGTCCACCATATTATTAGTGAATCACAGAGTGAGAGACTTGCCAGCGTCTCAGATTCCTTCTACCTCTTTCAATTTATAACTGAAGAAAGTGTCTTATGAAAGGTGCTCAGTAAGTCAGGTTTCCTGCCCTTTTGACAGTATCAGAGTACCCCCATGGAAGTGAACCCAAGGGAAGGTGATAGAAGACTTCCACTCTGGATTTTACGACAGCTTCTCCTATTTTAAATATAAGATTTTTTTTTTTTTCCCTAAGAAATGTTCCTTTACTAATGAACCGAGGTTACCACAGGGTCGTGGAAATGAACCACCTAAATGTAAGCAGTTACTTGCTCAAAATGATATTATTAAACTAGCTCTACAGTAGCTTTATGGCAGTTCTAAACTCTAAACTCTTTATGCATAAAGACCACTACTGTCTTGTTTATTTATTCTCAGTGCTAGGGATATTTGACAAATTTTGTTAAATGAATGACTAAATCTTCACAAATATAAAATACATAGACCCTGTCCAAGGTGAGTAACCACATCTGTCTGTTAATTTTAATTGGTTAAAAACTAGTGACCACATGCTCTTATTATTCCTATCATGCTTACATGCTTCCATATTTTCGTATCTTCATATCATCATAATAGCTTGGTAAATTATCCCCCTCCCCACTTGGTCCAAGAAAACTACTCTTTTAAGAATATTTATAAATTTTTAGTTGTTCATGTTCTAGGTAGCACTTACAGAGAATATGCTTTTTCAATATAATTCAACTATTTTATTTTATTTATTTATTTTATTTTATTTTTCCTTTATGTATTTATTTTATTTAGAACAATGTTTAACACACCCTCCCCCGCCCCCATGTACATATACACACAAACACACACACAAAGAGGCACACACAAATTTAGAAGAAATATGTCCCTTATCTGGGGAAATTTTTAACATTAGGCCTACCCTGCATTCAGGGAAACAGAAACCATGAGTTTGAACATTTGCATACATATTGACCTAAGGCTTTCTAATCAATGCGAAGTCCCTTAGGATACCTCCAGTGATTCAGAGAAGGTTGAGGAGATCTAATACTGGCTAAAGAGAGAGTGATGAAAAGAGCAGAAACTGAGCAGAAATAGAAAGGATTGAAAATCCCACATTGGGGCGTCTCTGAGGAACGGCCAATATTCATACTCAGACAACTCTTGCCTTTGGAGTTTTATGGGATGGTGAAGCATGAGTAAATAGGATTAGGGTACGTTACCAGCACATAGTAAAGCTAAGGATTACAGGGATGGAACAGGGCAAGCCTTGGAACATAAGTACTAAGCCACATTTACTTAAAGAATGTAAAATATTATGTGCGAACATAACACTAATTACAATTTAAATAATTTTCAGTCTTTCTGTACTGGAGAAAAGTAAAATATAATATAAAGTAGAAAGTTTTCAATTGCTAAGACATTTAGAAGGTCTTTCAGGGTTAGAATTGAGCGTATATAAGCGTAGAATATTTTAAAATATAGAACCTCCTTTAATTCAACATGTAAACATCTATGAGGCATTCCAATTAAGATATTGATTTCAGAGATACAAAATTATTTTCCATATTTGAAAAAAACATTGTGTGTATGGTTTATCTTATCAATCATGGTTGTACGCCCAATTCTATGTTTAAAAAAAAAAAGCTTTCTAGTTGTAGATGTTAGAGACATTTATTTTCCGTACAGAGGCCAGACTTATTGTTTTATTGGAACAATCTTTAGTTTCATTTGATTCTCCCAACATTATTGTCACAAAATCACCATGAAGTCCTCATAACGTATTTCCACACATTCCAACAAGAATTAGCCCCAGTAAAGAGGTTTCTTTTCTTTGGGGATTTAATCATTGTGTAGTTGAGAAAAATGCATGTCCTTGTACATGTCATTCTACGAGACTCTAAATTATGATTACCCCCCTCCCAAGTTAGATTGCTTTTCTCAGTCTTCAAATTAACAACTTAAAAAAGTTATTTTATACTCAGGCAAAGATTAAATATGTTCTTTATATCTCATAAATCTCTTTTTAAAGTTTTTTTTGTTTATCTTTTAAGATTTGTTTTAGATTCACAGTAAAATTAAGAAAAAAAATAGCGATTTCCCACACACTCCTTTCCCTCATGCATGCATAAGTCCCCCATTATCAATATGCCCCACAAGAGTGGTACACTTGTTACAACTGATGAACCTCCATGAATACATCATAATCACCCAAAGTCCGTAGCTTACCTTAACTTTTGATGATGAACATTCTATGAGTTTGAACAAATGTATAGTAACGTGTATCCACCATTATAGTATCATACAGAATAGTTTCACTGACCTAAAAATCCTCTGTGCTCTGCCTGTTCATCCCTTTCTCCTATCAACCCCCACACCTGGCAACTACTGATCTTTTTACTGTCTCCATAGTTTTGTCTTTTCCAGAATGTCATATAGTTGGAATCCTACAGCATGTAGCCTTTCCAGATTGGCTTCTTTCACTTATTAATATGCATTTAAATTTCCTCCATGTCTTTCCATGGTTGGATAGCTCATTTTTATTTAGCACTGAATAATAGTCCATTCACAGTTTATTTATCCATTCACCTACTTTAGGATATGTTGGTTACTTCCAAGTTTTGGCAATTAATGAATAAAGTTGCTATAAACATCTGTGTGCAGATTCTGTTTTCTTTTTTTTTAACAGAAATATTTGTACTCATCCTTAAGAAGATAACAAATTAATAAATGTTAATAATAAATTCAATCAATCTTTAAAGCGTAAAATATGAGATTCTTTCCACCCTCCATCAGTCCCTTGTCCTTAGATCCACAGCGCTAAAGTTAACTACTCTTATCATTTGCATTATATATGAGCCAAACATAAGTAAAGATATTTTTAGAGTGGCAGGGCAGTTCAAGAACAAATGAGAAAAAGATACTGAGATCTTAAGAATTTCTTTCAATGAGGAAAATAAATTTTCCACATTTTCCGCATTTAATTGTCTCAATCAAAGAACAATATATAAGACGTCCAGGTATATTGTGTAGATATATCTACTTTGTCTAGTTGTCTTCTAGTTTACACAGATATATCCTAGAAAATCTGTGAGTTTTCTAGATATATTGTCTGGACATATGTAGTTTGCCTATTCTATTTTTTCTAGGTGTGTTCTAAAAGAATTCTTAATGAGAAAATAAGATCAGAAAATTTCATAAATAGATTTTTCTTAACAAAAACTAACTGGGGTCAGCTTTATTTTTTAAATAACTAATTTACATGTTTGAAATAGCTAGACACTAACATATTATTTTTAAAAAATAGTCTCATTCTTCCTACCTTTTAAAATAATAACATGTTTTATAACCCAAGATAATGTTTTTAGGAAACCAAGGGCCATCGGCAAAATATATATATATATTTAAATACTGTAATCACCTTCTATAATTTAGTAATATTGAGGACTAAAGCTGATTTTTAAAGTTAGGTTTAAAAACATTTACTTTGAGTAATGTTTTAAAAGAATAAGAGGTGAAAAGAACTGTATGTTTTTGATAGTCAAAGACTGAAGAGATTTACAATTTTCCTTTTCTCTTGGAATATATTTATTTTACTTTAACTGAAACATTCCCTCCCTGACTTATCAGTTCATGGGTTCTTAACCCTAACAAATTTCTAGGCCTGAAGAGAATTCTTAGTTCTTATTCTACAATTCACCTCATAATTTGCTAACCATATTTCAACAAGCTACTGTGTTTACTTTTCATCTCCTGCTTCAAAATTTTCTGCGGTTTCCCTTCTTTCCTTGTAGAAGTCTTACAAATAAATCTTCACGGTATTAGAGCATAATGTCTTCTTTTGAAACCTCAGAAAAATAGTTATATACAGTAATGGACTGGCTTTCTTTCTACATTTGGGAAGAAAATATCAAATAAAGGGAACATTTTAGCCACAGAAAAGTAAATTTAGCTTAAGAAAAAATAAAGTGGAGAGTCTATTTAATTTCAGAAGTTAAGAAAAACATGGCAAAAATAAAAGTCTAACAAGAAAACATTAATTATGCCTGTTTCATAATGACTCCAAGTGTATTATTAAACATATACAGTAGTCCAAATAAAGTGCTTTAAGCCTTTCTTTTTCAGAAATGCAAAGAAAATGATTACCCAAAAGTAACAAGATGTGTACAGTGATCTCCAGAACCCCGGCTGTGCTCACCCCTTGACCCCACACCATGCTACACTCTCAACCACAGGCATTCTCTCTGCACTTCAAATAAGCCAGCTACTCTCAGGACCTTTGGGCACTGCTGTCCCTTTCTCCTGTGACTTTCTTTCCTCAGGTATCTGCACTGATGACATCTACTCATCATTCAGGATTTAGCTCAAATTTCATTTCCTGACTACATCCTCTAGTTAGCTTCATTAACATTGATTTGCTCTCTATCATCTTACTCTGTTTTACTGTTTTAATAGCAACACATCTCCCTAAAATTTTCATGCTCATTTAATTGCCTTTTGCCTGTATTTTCCCTAGATTTAACCTTTATGTCAGTGGGATCTTTTTTGTCTTGTTCCCTTTCTGTAGCCCAATTCTAGAAGACCGAATGTCACATAAGTTATTGAATAAATATTTTAATAATTATTTATTTCCATTAATGCTTATGGCATCTTAACAACATGAACTCTCCTGGACTGGGCATAGAGGACTGGGCATTTTACAAATGGAAGGACTTATTTTCCTCGAGCGCATTTATCTTTTCAGTGTTAGCATCACCAGTAAGTAAGTATATAATTTGAACAAACTGCTTAGGTTGAATTTCCTACTATGGGAACCCAATGCCTTCTAATGAATGTCTTTTCAATATTATTGTAAAGTTATTTCACAGAGTAAAACTAAATTAATGTATTAATTCAACAAATATTTATCTAATACCTATTACATGCCTAGGAAGCTCTAGGGATTGGGATATATCACTGAACAGGATAACAGCAATAAAATTTTCTTCTTCTCATGGACCTGACATTTTAGAAGGAAGAGATAAATAATTAAATTAAAAATAATAAATTTATAAATGTCAGAGAAAGAAAAACAAGAAAGAAAAAAAAGAAAAAAGAAAGGTGATATGTAGAACCAGATGAGTGTGATAAATAGTTACAGGGTCAGGGCAGTTTGAAATTTTAAAGAGGATATTCAAAGCAGGCCTTATAAAGGTGAGAGAGATATGTAGAGAAATGTGGGAGTTATTCCAGGCAGACAGAATTGCCATCATAAAGGTCTTAAAGTAGGGAAAAGGCCTGGACCTGTGGAGGAACAGCAAGAACTTTAGTATGACTAGAGCTATATCAGTGAGGTGAAGAGATGAGTAGGAGGCAAGGGGTGTGTGTGTGTGTGTGTGTGTGTGTGTGTGGGCGGGGGGAGAGAGAGAGAGAGAGATTAGCTAATAAAAGATGTTGTTGGCTATTGTAAGAACTCTAGATTTTACTGTGAGTAAAATGTGATGCCTTTGCACTGTGCAAAGTAGCAACGTTATTTATGATTTTAAAAGATCTGGCTGTTGTGTTAAGAATATACTGCGGCGATCAAGGTTGAAATGTCATTGGCAAATCTCACTAACAATTCCCAGGAAATAAAAATATAATCTGGGTAATAAAGTCCAACCTTTTTTTTCCCTTTGTGCTAAGTATAGTTTCACTTGCTCATAGGGTCCTAAGTGCAGAGGCCTTGCATCGGGCTGGCACTGCAGACCAGAGTTCCTATTGAGAAACAACTGCACCTGACACTTCAGCTTGAGGGACCACGCGCAGGCGTGCATATGACACCTCCATTCAAGGTGGCGACAGTGTACCATGTGCAGAAATGCTGCACCTGGTACTCTGACCTGGAGCACCATGAGCAGCACAGCTGCAACAGACCTGTGAGGACTCTGTTTCCCTCCCTGCTGACAAGAACCCTATAAAGCAGCCCCACTCACAACCTCTCAGGGAGAGTGTAAACTCCAGAGTGCCAGTTTGCGCCTCTCCATTCTTTGATCAAAGAATAAAGCTTTCTTTTGCTTCTGAACCAAACTCGGTCTCGTTCTCTTGGCTCAAACAACACTGGGCAGGGGGAGTCTTGGGGACCAACTCAGGAGGGTAGGTAACAAAAGTTTGGTGACCCAGATGGGCCTTTTCTTCCGCACCTCTCCACTAGGCTCTGTGCTCACCCAAGCTCCAGTGGGAGGACAGCGGAGACTTTGGGAGGTTCACGTGAGAATGACTGATCTTTGAGTATACTCCGATGTGGTAGAAAGGCAGAAGCCTTTGGCAGCTTTGGCAGCTCTGCCCAGCAACTTGAACCCAGGTGTGGTATGCATACAGTGTAGCCCCCAGAGTAATCTGAACTAAGCCCCCTTGAGGGGATCATACTGTGGCATCCTTGGGGATCAGAGACTGAAACTCACACGTCTGCTCACTGCCTCTGGCTGGCCTTCCCGCGATACTGGATGTCCCAGGGATATGGGGATCTGTGGACAAGAGGGAGCCACAGCAGTCTTGCCCACTGTCTCATCAGTAGTGCTGTCCTCTTGACCGCTGTACAATGCAATAGTGGCTGCATCAGGGCTTTTTGCCCTCCTCAACAACATCCAGAGGTCAACATAGCATTCTCCATAGTCACTTTTGGTTTGGTAAAGGAAAGTGGCCAGCCACGTAAGACAAGTGGCGAGACTGGGGAAAGGCCCAGGTAGTAAGGATTGCCTGACAAAATGGAATGAGGACGCTTGATCCCAGTTCAGGGAAAGGCACTGGGAATGCCTGAGTGCAAAAGCATACCAAGGTTGGTATGCGGCTATTGCCCTCCAATGTCAACCAGTCAGCATGGGAATCTGGAATGGCCACCCACAGAGGCTCTGGACTGTGGTGAGTGACCCCCGGCCACCACCAAGGGACAGCAAGCCAAGGAAACTGGATCCAATCAGTGTACCATATGTAAACAAGAGGGACAGTGGAAGAGAGAATGCCCTAGCCACACCCGAAGCGGGATGGAAATGGCAGATACTGGCCACTACGCTCAAAGGCAGATGGTCCAAACAGACAAAAAAACAATGGGACTAGTCAGCTCCATTGGACCCTCAGCTGGCACTCCAATCGACCCTTGAGAAATCCCGGATGACACTGGACATAGGGGGAAAGCCTGCTGAATCTCTGGTAGAGACCAAAGCCACTTACTCAGTTCTGAACACCAGATCAGGCAAACTTGGTCACAAGAGTTGTAAAACTATGGGGGTATCAGGGAAGGCCCAAGAACAGGCATCCATAGAACCATTAGGCCTAACTGACCAGGGCCTTATTAGACCATGTCAATCAGCCTATAATAACCTCATTTTCCCTGTAAAGAAACCCAGTGAGGAATACCAAAACATGCAACAAAAACAATACTACTGGACAGTCCTGTCCCAAGGATTTAAAAATTCCACTCCCCCCCCACATATTTGGAGTAACTTTAGCTAAAGACCTAACCCTTCTCCAGTATATAGACAACATTCTGATAACCAGCCCTACTAAGGAGGCCTCTGTAAAATACTGTAACCACCCTTAACCACCTAGCTGATAAAGGATATAAGGTGTCCAAGAAAAAGGCTAGGGTGACCTGTCTAGGCTTCATTCTCACATAAAGTCAGAGATGCCTACCCCAGGAAAGGAAAGAAGCCACTTGCAGCCTTGCCTTCCTAAAACGAGAAGACAGCTTAGGGGTTTCCTGGGGATGGCTGGCTTTTGCCGCATCTGCATATCTAAGTATGATCTAATAGCTAGGCCTCTATAAAAAAGTTGAAAGGAAAGGATGATGATCCTTTTGAATGAAATTCAGAATGCAAAGGGGCCTTTCAAGCACTAGAAAAGCAATTTCTTCAGGCCCCTGCCCTGGTCCTCCCAGATTTAGCTAAACCCTTTGACATTTACATTCATGAGAGAAAGGAAATCAGCACTATTAGCTCAAAAACTGGGACCCCTTACTCAGTGGTTCCTTCTTTCTCTAAACAATTAGATCAGACTGCTAAGGGATGGCCTCCTTGCCTATAGGCAGTAGCAGCTGCAACAACCCTGCTAAAGGAAGATGAAAAGTTAATGTTTGGTCAGCCAGTCACTATATGGACTCCACAACAGGTTCAGGTTTAGTAAGTTCTAAATGAATGGCTATCCCCTAGAAGGTCTATTCAAGTTCAGGCTATGCTTTTAGACAACCCAGGGGTTACCATAAAAACCTGTCACACACTAAATCCTGCCACCCTACTACCCAGAGAAAAAGGGGCCCTGAAGCATGATTGTATAGAAACCATAGACACGATCTATTCTAGGTGTCCTGACCTGACCGAGGAAGTGAGCCTTTCCCAACCGCTGAAGAGGAATGGTTCACAGATGGGAGCAGTTTTATGAGAGAGGTAAAAAGCCTGGCGGGATACACAGTCATAGAAGACATAAGTCATAGAAGCAAGAACCCGATTCTCAGGGACTTCTGCACAACAGGTGGAGTGGATAGCCATCACCTGAGACTTAGAGCTTGGGACAGCGAAGATCTTAAATGCTTACACAGATTCCCGGTATGCATATGACATCCTACACGCACATGGGTTTATTTGGAAGGAAAGAGGTATGCTTACTGTGGAGAATTAACGTGTGAAACATGGCTTAAAGCATATTGAAGCTCTTAGAAGCAGTACCACTTCCAAAAAAGGTGGCAGTGATTCATTGTAGGGCTCACCAAAAAGGAGATGCAGAGATGACAAGGGGAAACAACAAGGCAGACACAACTGCTAAAGGGTGGCCCTAGAGCCAGTAACTTGGCAACTACCCCTCCTCACACCTCAAAGGCCAGATCCATCCAATTATTCTCCAATCTGCACAAAGGGAGAATTAGATAAAGCCTCAAAATGGGGCTTCAATAGAGTTCTAGGAGGCCATGGGTGGCTAGTTAATGAACATGGGCAATACTTCTTTCCTCAAACTGCACAAGATACCTTCATTTTCAGAAAAAATTTGACATGTGACCATTATTCTAATATTCTTGCTAATACTTGGACATTTTGTCTCCAAAAGGTTAGACAAATGATGGTCGCTCAGAGATACAAACAGGTAGGGCTGAGGCCTGGTAACCATCAAACACATCTAAAGGCAGCTGGAAAACATTCTGCTCCTCCACCTGGGGTTATGATGATGTTCACACTCAGCAAGAAGTAGTTACAGAAGACAAAACTGTGTCCCTCTGCACCCCTCAAGAATGAGGAGCAGGACAAAAGGCAGAGGAGGGGTTTGTCACCGGCAAAGCCCATTAACAATTCCTGGGAAACAAAAATAGAGTCTGGGTAATAAAGTCTAACCTTTTTTCCTTTGTGCTTAGTCTAGTTTGACTTGCTCACAGAGTGCTCCATGTAGAGACCTTGAACCTGGCACTTCAGACCAGAGTTCCTGGTACGAAATGTCTGTGCCATCGACACTTCATCTCTTCAGGCCGGGTGAAGAAGTGCTGTGCGCGACACTCAATGCAAGATGGTGACGGCAGGCCGTGTGCAGAGACACTGTGCCCGGCACTGCCGTCTGGAGCCTGAACAGACAGCAGAGCTGTGCCCGCCCCAGCCGTGAGAGAACTCTGGCTCCTCCCCGCTGATGAGATCCCTTTAAAGCAGCCCTGCCCCCAGCCTCTCTGGACTGCATGTACTCTAGAGCACGAGTTCGCATCTCTCCATTCTTTGATCAAAGAATAAAGCTTTCCTTTGCTTCTGAACAGAACTGGGGTTTGTTCTATTGGCTTTAAAGACACAGGGCAGAAGGTCCCTTAATGGGGACCGACTCAGGAGGGTCAGTAATGGAAACAGGGAGACCAATTAGGAGCATGTTACAGTAATCCTGGAGAAAGATGGTTATGGCTCAGATCACAGTGGTTGTGGTTAACCCTAACATACTTAATATAAACAAGGTACCACCTGAGGCAGTTTGTTCTTAAGAAGAAGTTCCAAGAATTGGTAACAAATGTGGTCTGTGTTTGTGGGTGTATGTAGTAGAAGATGGAGGTGGTGGTGTTGACTGATTAACAGCATACCCATGAAGGAAATTTTGGAGTAGCAATATGTTGAAAGTTAAAAAAAAAAAAAAAGAGAAAGAGAGTGAGAGCAAGCACAAGCAAGAGAGAAAGTTATATACCCCCTTTTTGGGCAATTCTACTCATCTTCCCACTATCAGATAAATTTTCCTCAAGTACAACTCTGGTTATGTCTACCTTCTCCTCAAGAAAAATGTATGGCCCTTTATCACCTATAGGACAAAGGTCAACCTTATTAAACTAGTACCCACAGTTTTGGATTAAGCAATCTTTCTATTTTCTTTCCGCTACTCTTTTTCTCATATCTCATGATTCTGTGAAAAGCAGTTATCTCTTTCCTTTTACAAATCTCAATATTTTGTATTTCAGCATATTTTTGTCTAAGTAGAAAGCTCCTTTCTTGTGACCTTTCTCTTTAGTGTTTATCCTCCTTTCAGGCCCATCCTATGTTACACCTCCTTCTTGAAGCCCTCTAGGATTACCCTCATGCCTTTGACCTACCATCCTATTTTAAGTAAAATTGTTTTATGGCTCCTTATTATTTTTCAGATTGTATTATCAATGTTCAACCAAAATGCCTACTTTAATTATATGTAGGAATTTTCAACAAGCAAAAGGAAGCAATGTGTATTTTAACCAGAAGAAATCTTATAAACTTAAATATAAGATAAAAATGAAATTGTATGAAATTAAACTAAGATGAAACATGTTACATGTTTAAGATCACATAACTAGTATGTGATGAAACGGGGATTTTATCATTATATTACCATCTCATTATGCTATATTATAACATTCCTTGGTGATCTGAAAACAGTTCTTTAGGATTCATATTTTCTTTGTGTATAGGAGCAGGGGATGAGGCTGTGGATGCAGGGATGAAACCATCAAGTAATTTAAATGTCACAAATTGTTTAGATTTTATCCTGAAGTAGGGAGATAGGAGAGAAACAGAAGGATAACATAAAAGCTCTTCCTGTGTCTGTCTGGGTTGTGCCATGCATAAGGGCCTCATAACTCCATGGATGTCATTTTATCAGACATGTTCACAGCCTAAATGTGTTCTACCTGTGTGAGAGCTTAAGAGTAAGCAGGAATAGTACTAGTCCTCACAACTGACTCAGTGAGGGAGAACCCTGCACTATATAACTGTATGCTGTACATGTGGCCAGGCACACACTCAGGAAAGCATGGACACATAGACTCATTGGCACAGTCAAGTGATCTCAGCTGTTCCCTGTCTGGACCATGCTTTGAAAAATCCCCAAAGTCACTTTTATTTCTTCCTGTTGTAAACATGATGTTACATGGGGTGGGAGTAGGATGTGGAGTGTGCTTGTTGCTGAAAGTATGTGCGATCCCACAGGGGAGAGGCATTGTGAGTGAGCAAGTCTGGGCACACGTGGACCTATGGGCTCTGAAAAGCTCCCCAGCATCAGTATATTACATTGTGCAATAAAATTCTAAGTTTAATTACTTAAAAAATATGTATGTTTGCATTTGTTTACCTATACTCAAAGAAAGGAGAGCTTTATCTAATTTTCACAAACGCACCAAACGGACTAGAGGTTATTTCAGGTAACATAATCAGAGGTTAACTTTATTCAGGTCTTTAACACCTTCCACAAGTATGTATTAAGTGCCTGCTTTGAGTCCAAACAATACATTTAGAGATGGTGTGAAAGATGGAGTATGTGGCATTTACAACATGCAGGAAGAGAAGTTAAAAGGATATCACAGAGTCTAGGCATACAGGAGAGAAAAAATGGGAATAAAGAAGAGGATCAGATTCCCCAGATATCTCAGAGCTAAATGTGACAGACCTTGATGGTTATTTGAATGAACATGTGGTTAGGAAGTGGTGCAGAGAAAGGGGATGAAAAAGAGAGAAGTTAAGGATCTCTAAAATTCTAATTTCCCATTTGCAGTCGTTGGGGAGATGATGGCAAAATCAAGAAAAAGCAGGTTTAGCGGGCAAAGGGATACCATAGTTCACTTTTAGACATACTGCGCTTATACCTATGGATCATGTACGTATGGGAATATATGTGTGTTTTTGTGTATAGTCAAAGCATGAGCTCTCTCTGAATTAAACATTATACTTTGTATATAAAAGCTATTAAATAAATACTGCTGAATCAATGAAATATCATGACTTATATTAGATGTTGCTATGAGTATTTTCTGAACACCTGGTTAAGCAAGGGACTATATTTGACTTTGAGGGCTACAAAAAGTCATCAAATTTCATTTGAGAAGAAAGTGAAAAGTTAAACAACAAAATAGTGGTAATGATAACAATAATAAATAATTCTAAGCTATATTGAGTATTCATCATGTTCAAGATACTTGGTAAGCAATATATAAAATTACATGAATTTTCTCCTTTGATTTTCACAATAAGTCATTTTACAGATGAAGAAAATGAAATACAAAGAAGTTTAAAAAATTTACCAAAGTCACCAATTTGAAATAGAATTGAGTAAAGTTTTAAATTTAGGAAATTAACTTCTGAGCCCTGGTTCTTAAACTTTAACATACAACACTGTGCATATAATAAAAAGAAAAGTTGGAATATTTGCCAAATCAATGGTAAATAACATAAATGTTACTTATTTTTTAATTTGTTTATGTTTTTAATCTTTTTAAAAATTTTTATTTTATATTGGAGTAGAGTTGATTAACAATGTTGTTTTAGTTTCATATGTACAGCAAAGTGATTCAGTTATACATATACATGTATCTATTCTTTTTCAAATTATTTTCAGTAGAGTTGATTAACAATGTTGTTTTAGTTTCATATGTACAGCAAAGTGATTCAGTTATACAAATACATGTATCTATTCTTTTTCAAATTATTTTCCCATTTAGGTTATTACAGAGTATTGAGCAGAGTTCCCTGTGCTATAGAGTAGGTCCTTGTTGGTTATCCATTTTAAACATAGCATGTGGAGATGTCAATCCCAAACTCCCAGTCTCTCCCTCCCCTTCACTCTACCCTGCTGGTAACCATAAATTCATTCTCTAAGTCTGTGAATCTGTTTCTGTTTTGTAAGTAAGTTTGTTTGTATCGTTGTTTTTTAGATTCCACATATAAGTGATATCATATGATATTTGTCTTTCTCCGTCTGACTTACTCCGCATAGTACAATCGTTTCCGGGTCCATCCATGTTGTTGCAAATGGCATTAATTCATTCTTTTCAATGGCTGACTAATATTCCATTGTATATATGTATTACATCTTCTTTATCCATTCATCTGTCAATGGGCATTTAGGTTGCTTCCATGTCTTGGCTATTGTAAATAGTGCTGCTATGAACATTGGGGTGTGTGTAACCTTTCGAACCATGTTTTTCTCCAAATATATGCCCCGGAGTGGGATTGCTGGATCATATGGTAGCTCTATTTTTAGTTTCTTAAGGAACCTCCATACTGTTCTACATAGTGGCTGCACCAATTTACATTCCCACCAACAGTGTAGGAGGGTTCCCTTTTCTCCACACCCTCTTCAGCATTTACTGTTTGTAGACTTTTTGAGATGGATATTCTGATTGGTGTTAGATGATATCTTATTGTAGTTTTGATTTACATTTCTTAAAAAGTAGCGATGTTGAGCATCTTTTCATGTGCCTCTTGGTCATCTGTATGTCTTCAATATAAATGTTATTTAAGTTAGAGGAAGGAGATTGGTGGAAGAGAGTCTAGGTAGATTTCTCAGAATACAAAGTACTTGCAAGGTCAGCTTTTTATAGAACTGGTCCTATTGAGACTGCATTCCAAACTGAGGAAAAGTATGACAAAAGCAGTGTTATGAATTCTGAAACGAGATCAAAAGAATATATTCTTGTTGTTATCGAAGTTGCCAATCTGGTTGGCATTACTTGAACATAAATTGTTACAGGTAGTTTAGGCCCATAATAAAGAGCTTTGTATTTCATGATAAGAGATTGGATTTTATCCTGTCAGCACAGGGGAAACAGAGAAAGTTTTAGCAAGGGAATGACAAGTTGATGCAGTGTTTAGTAATCTGCCAACAATGTGGGAGATGATGTGGAAAGAAGGGGAGCTGCTAAGACCAGGAAAGCTATAACAATGACAGAGGAATTTATCGATTATAAATGTAATACCAATATGGTTAAAGAGAAATGAACAATGCAATGCAAGACGTTGGGAAGAAAGAAACAATGAGACTGCTGACTTCCTAGATGAGTTGAAATTACACAGGGAGTAGACTCAAAGTGAGAGAAAGGAGTCTCAAAAAGCTAGAAAATCTGGAGAATTGAACATTACAGAAAGAGTAAAGAAAAAAAAGAGACTATTTGAAGCAAAGGATAATTTTGAAAAACTTAATTTTACATGATGGAAAGACATCTGAGGAGATATATATAGCTCAAACTTCCCATCTCAATAATCCCTCACCTCATTCTTAAAAAATAACCATACCTCTTTATTTACAGACTTAAAAAATCAACAAAAGGAAGCTTCTTAACGGCTTGGAACCAATCTTGCAAACTGATATGCAAGTGTAACTCTCCTTTTCTCCTTGTCTGGAGAAGCCTTCCCACCTTATCTAAGGCTTAGGTGCTGGGTTCTATTTTCACCAGAGACTTTACTCCATAGATTTTCTTTTCTTTCTGTGATTTTCAATCTCTCCCTTTCCTTGGGCTACCTCCCATGTGTATTTCAACTGAAACAAACTTTTTCCATGTTAGGATGAGAAGCATAAAACAAATCCAAATACCTAATCTTGATCTACCACTCCCTCATGAAACTCCTCCCCTTTCAGCTACAGGTCTCTTGGATTCTTTTATTTAAAGTCAAAACACTTACTGTCCAAGGTGGACACATTTCACTCACCAACAGCCCAGGGCCATCTATATTGCCCTCTCATAACTCCACTGAAACTGCTCTCCACAAAGTGTCACATTATTGCCTTTCTCCCAATTCTGTAGATTTTTAGATCATACCTTATTTGATATCTTAGTAAGATTTGATACTATTGACCTGATTTTCTTTTGTGAAGGGCTTTCTTTTCACTCTTGTGAAATCACAATTCCCTGCATCCTATCCTATGTTATTGGTCCCTTTGCCTCTTTTTATGTCTGTGCCTTAAAGGTTTGTGATGTTCAGGGCATAGTCCTTTGCACCCGTCTCTTCTAACTCTGTCTACTCTCCCCTCATTATCTTGTCCACTCCTTTGGCTTTAGTTACTATCTGTATGTTGAGGAATCCAACAGTATTTTCTCTATCCCATTTCCTTCATCTAAGTTCCAGAGTCACATATACCCAGTGATTTCATGGAAACAAGTTCTGGATTGTCTTATAGGTATCACATTCCATTTAGTTGTCCAAGCCAAAAACGTTTAACCCCTACCACACTATATCAATTAATCATCAAGTCTTGCTTTAAGAATATTACATATCCAGGTAACTTGGAATCTAAATAAATTTTTTTAAGCTTCAAAGTGTAATTTAAAAATTTCTAGCATTTTTTGGATACAGCAATTAAACTTTGGAAGAAATCAATTTGTTTTGGAAAAATCCCTAGAATTATTCTTATATTTATAAATACAAAGCAATTTCTCATCCATTGTTCTTGGAAAAAACTGAATTTTTGATTGATCTCATACTTAAGTAGTGACTATGACTTAAAACTTACTGAAATAGTGGTTATAGTCAAACATTGGGGTGCTTGTTTAGCAGAACTGCTTCCTTGCAGAGTGAAAGAAATATATATTGTTTGGGGTTTATGGGATTTTCCATAAACCTTTATTTGTGGAAATAAATAAATAATATTCTAAATATTTTTCTAAATATATATGTTGATGGTATTATCTCTGAAGAGTATTATTTACAGAAGAAGTGAGGACTGGGTGGCTGTGTATGTGTGTTTGTATGCATGTGCGGTTGGGGTGAATGCACATGTAAGTGCCTATGAGTGTGTGTATTGCAGTTAAGAGTTACCTAGAGGAGATAGGAAGCAGAGATGTAAAGACAGCAGGAAAGAGGTGGAGAAACATCTTCACCCCATGTAGCTGGTATGACCTTGAACGCAAGAGCCATATCCCCTTTCTAGACTGAAACGCCTCATGTCCCTTTATTCTACGTGGAGTAGAGCTAAAGTTCTTTGCTTAAGAGGTCCCACATCCTTGTGACTTTTACCAATAAATCTTTCCTCTTGGTTTAGATAGACTGAGTGGTTTCGATAAGAAACATATATTTCACACAGTTTTGAAGCCTGGAAGTCTGATATCAGGGTGTCAGCATGGTCATGTTCTTGGTGAGGGCCCACCTTCTGATTCACAGGCAACTACCTTCTCCCTGTATCTTAAAATGGCAGAAAGAAAAAGTTCTGGTCTCTTCATCTTCTTGCAAGGGCACTAATCCTTTCATGGGGGCTCTACCCTCATGACCTAAACTAATCCTAATCATCTCTCAAAGGCCCTACCTTCAAATACCAACACATTGGGGTTTAGCATATGAATTTTGGGATGACATAAACATTCAGTCCATAACATCTACTATTTTTAATGGCTACACTATAGTCGGGAAAAAAAAGAAACTTTTTTACCTAGGACATCTTTTTCTTAAGCATTTGTATCATTGATGAAGTTATATTGAAATTACCACTCAATTTTCTGGAAATGCAATCACTGCACTTTGCAGTTATAGACAGAAGATCTCAGTTCCAATACAGGTTCTGTCACTAAGTAGATATGAGCCACTGAATAAGTCATTTAGTTTTTTGATGCTTTAGTTTCCTCTTCTAAAACTAAGGATATTTAGCTGGATGACTTCTAAGAAATTCTTCATTTATAAGGTTCTGATTATATGATTTAAAAATGTAGCCTGTACCATGCAATTGTCGGTAAAATATTTTATCAATGCAGTTACTTCACTTTAAAGCTCCACAAAAACAATTTCAGCAACAAGTATTTTTAAAAAACATTTTTAAGACAACAATATTTTTAGAGGATTTTTTTTAAGGACCTTAAAGAGTACAGAGAAAGTTTTTTTTTTACTTGCACTAATTGCTCTGCAAAATACTAGAAACTCTCCTCACGCCAAGAAGCTAGGAGTCCTGCAGGCTATAATAGTAGTCCAATCTATAATCCCATAAGCACAGTGATGGTAGGGGGTTTGTATGCCTCTTTGTGATGTGGCTCTGGAAATCTTATAGGATTCTAAGAATGAGAAATAATTGGCTTTTAATGCCAGTGCAGTCTTTGGCAGGAATGTCAAGGAGAGAAAACAGCACACAGCAATTTGGTAAGGATGAATATCCTCTCAGACAGGGGCGTATGATCACTTGAGCTTTTTTTACCCCGAGATGACTTCCAGCCAAAGCAAAAAATCTCCTCTGAATATTACTGAATGCTGGTAAGTCAACAATTCAGACTCACACCCGAAATATATGAAATCTAAGTTAATAATATATTTTTCTACTGCATGTATTCTCATACATGCATCAAATAAAAAAGTTTCCTGATTGAAAGGCTGTATGTTGTAGGTTTACAGTCTAAAAACTTAACAATAAGCAAATGCACTTTCTTCTCACAAGCCACCTTTTTCACCCGATACCCCAGTCATGCTTTCAAAACACATTTTATAAACATTTCACAATCAAAACTGACAAAGATATTAAAATGCCTTAGTTGCTTTGCTCAAGGCTTTCACATGAATAAGTAGACAACACAAAAATCAAGCGAAAGCTGAGACGTTAGCATTAATCTAAACTGTCCAATTTGTCAGTAAAAGTCTAATTTGCTCTGTGGGTTGGTGGAGTTTAGCAGTTCATAAAAGGCAAGGAACATTTTAAAAAAATACAAACTCCATGTTTACATATGCAATTTTTGTTTTAAATTAGGAAATCCTTGATGATATGCAAGGAATACAAGGGAAAAGAGCATTTAACATAAGTACGCAGGGCTGGGACTAGGGTGAAGGTAGTAAGGTACTCACCTTGGGTGCAAAATTTAAAAGAATGCCAAAACCTTCAGTAATCAAGATAAATAATATCTAATATGATATTTTTAAAATAACAATGCCAAAATTCCATTATAAAATCTAAAAAATTAAATAAAAACAGGGTATTACAGATTTTTTTCCTTTCCCTCAGTCTCTAGTATGGCTTGGCTTTTTATGTTATACTTCAAAACTTAGAAAAAAAATGCAGAATTTAGGGCTTCCCTGGTGGCGCAGTGGTTGGGAGTCCGCCTGCCGATGCAGGGGATGCGGGTTCGTGCCCCGGTCCGGGAGGATCCCACATGCCGCAGAGCGGCTGGGCCCGTGAGCCATGGCCGCTGGGCCTGCGCGTCCGGAGCCTGTGCGCCGCAACGGGAGAGGCCACGACAGTGAGAGACCCGCGTACCGAAAAAAAAAAAAAAAAAAAATGCAGAATTTAAGATAAAAGAGTCTAGCTTCAATGTAACATTCTAATATTGTTCCATTTTGGCACTAGACACATTTTGCAGATGTAGATTAGAGTCTACCTCACTTATATTCTAAACATATTAGTTGTGTCTCTCCAAGTGTACCCTACGATCTTCAAGTCAGGAATCATGTCTTCTACTTCTCTTATTTCCCATGTTGCCTCATAGTGTTATACATGTAACGATTGCTTGATTAATCCTTATTAATAAACTGGGTGGATTAAACGAATGCTGATAACATACATGGCTTTCCACATTAATCCTCAAGCTCTCTTTTCATCAAGTAGCATACCAAAATAAATACAGAACAAAAGAGATGTACTTTGAGGGACAAGAATTTATTTTTTTGATATGTGTTTTGAATGTATTGAAACGTATATGTTTCATTTTTTTCAAAAGAATTTGAGTTGGCTGTCAAATTATACGAAAGTACTGTACTTCTTTGGAGATAACAAGGAAGAGGATTCTATACTTCCAATTTATCAATGTAACCATGTAGATTATTTTTTGGAAAATTAGTTTAATGTGAAATATAGGATAAGGAGATAGAGATAACAGAAAAATAAAATTATGGAGTGTTTCACTTAAACACTTCAAATGGTAATTTCCTTTTAATAGAAAATAAAAATATGATTAGCATAAAAATAAAGGTTAAATGTTTTAATTTTTATCAAATGTAAACCAATGTAAGAGAACAATGAAAATTCTAAAAACCACGGATATGGACCATGTCAGTCGGTCAATCAGTCAGTTTATCTGTCTATCCTTTTCATTTTCTTTTGCCCATTACTTTTTTAAAAAAATTAATTAATTAATTTATTTATTTATTTGGCTGCGCTGGGTCTTCATTGCTGCGCGGGGTTTTTTTCTCTAGTTGCGGCGAGCGGGGGCTACTCTTCATTGTGGTGGGAGGGCTTCTCATTGCGGTGGCTTCTCTTGTAGTGGAGCATGGGCTCTAGGCGCGCGGGCTCCAGTAGTTGTGGTACGTGGCCTCAGCAGTTGTGGCTTGCAGGTTTTGGAGTGCAGGCTCAGCAGTTGTGGTGCACAGGCTTAGTTGCTCCACGGCATGTGGGGTCTTCCCGGACCAGGGCTCGAACCCATGTGCCCTGCACTGACAGGCGGATTCTTACCCACTGCGCCACCAGGGAAGTCCTGACAGAAGAGACTACTTTTTCTCATGTTTTACTTATATGTAGCTATAACTATTACTGAATCAGTAAGACCTTATTTAATTTGTTTACAAAAAATTCTAATGTTTTTGCAACACGCAGGAGAAAATTTGTACTTGCAATTTTGTACCATATTTTGACATACTGAACTTAGGTCATCTGTACTTTATACACCTAGCCTCCATCAAACAGATACTGTGCCTTTTATCTGACATTCATAAATTGCCTTCTTAGGCCAATTTTTTTTGTGGTATATAGTCTTCTATCACACATATTCTAGTTCTTCCAAGTGATGACTGTTATGAGTTGAATTGTGTCTTCAAAATTTGTATGTTGAAGTGTTAACCTCCAGTATCTAAGAATGTGGCCTTAGTTGGATATAGAGTTTTTACAGAGGTGATTCAGCTAAAATGAGGTCATTGGGGTGGGCTCTAATCCAATATAACATGTCCTCATAAAAAGGGGAAATTTGGAGACACACACACACAGGGAGAATGTATTGTGGAGATGAAGGCAGAGATAAAAGTAATGCTTCTACAAGACAAGGAATGCCAAAGATAGTCAGCAAACCAGCAGAAACCAGAGGAGAGGCATGCAACAGATTCTCTCTCACAATCCTAATAAGGAGTCAACTCTGCTGACACTTTGATCTCGGACTTCTAGCCTCCAGAAGTGTGAGATTATAAATAATTGTTGTTTAAGCCACCCAGTTTGTGGTACTTTATTACAACAGCATAGCAAACTAACACAATGATGAAATCAACATTTAATTTAGATTTAAAAAAATAATTTAGATTGAAAACCATTAGAAATTTTAAGAATTGCTTAATCAATTGTCTTAGCAAATTTCATAACTTTTGAAAAAGATTACTCAATATGTTGGCTTCATCTCTTACCTGTTCACACAACAGATACACATCTATATGTCACTGATTTAATAGGCAGATGGGGGAGTAATTTCAGAAAGCAATAAATGAACTTATGTTTATGATATGCAACATAGGTTCACTGCATTCAAATAAATTTTCCTTAATCTTGAAACAGACATTATGAGGATACATAATGCTCAGCAGTACAATTTTACAAAGAAACTTTTCCTTCAAAAGAAACTTTCTATATTAAGATTTTATTATATGTATGATTTGTTTCTATCAAAATTGGTGAGTATGTTCTATAGGTGAAGTCATTTTAGTTTCAAAGAACTCATCCAAAGATGAAATGCATTTACCCTGCCTTCAAGAAACTCACTCCCTGGTAAGTTTTAAGAGATTTCAATACAGTGTAGTGGAATTATTAGTAAAAGTATGCTCAAGCAGCGGATTAAGCATAGAGGAAAAAGTGATTGATTATATTTTTGTGGAATAAGGAAAGCAAAGCCTTAATGAGGATGGAAACTGAGTAAAGTTTTGAAGAACGAATTGTATTTTTTGGTTGAACAAGAGTGCAATTGGCATTTCAGACAAAGTTACATGGCCTAACAGAGGCAAGAAACATGTTAAGAAGACTCAAAGTAGGTGGTAACACCACAGCAAAAAATGCATTCATGGATGAAACTGGTTAATCCATAAGTGGTGACAAAAATTATCCTGTATAAGAAGTCACTAAGAGATAGATACTAGGGAGGTAATAAATCCAATTTGCACTGAAAAAATAAATAAACTCTAATGGAGGATTAGAGGACAGTTGCATAGGGTAGAGGTGCCAGTAATTACTGTTGTAATTATGATCATCCCATATGCCCACCTAGGTCGTGCACTGTACAGCTCTAGGGGCACCATTAGACTCCAGTGGCACTGCTGCATCCTGCAGGCAATATTTATGAGGAGAGACACTGAGGCCCTAAACTGATACTAAGGATGCATTGTGAGATGTTAGGAGATGAAATAGAAATAAAATGGAGAACTACTGGATACTGGGGTAAGGTATAATAGAAGGAGGAGTCTAAGTGATTTTTGGTATTTTGTCTTTAATTGCTAAGAATATTCCAATAAGATAGAAAATGTGGTAGAAAAGTAGTTTTGGTTGAATTCTGCAGAAGACAAACATATTCTGTTAGTTTCTTTTCCCCCCCAATACTCACAGGTTAATATTTAACTCACAGGTTAATTGGCTATGCTTAAAAAACAACATTGTGTTTAAACCGATTTTGAATTTAAATACTGTTCCATTTGTAAAAGAATCCTGGCATATGGCACACAACTGTCAGCTCTAAAATGTTTTCACCATTGGCCCTCATCTCTTCCCCAAATGTTGGACTGTTTAACTGTTTAGAACAAAGGAAAATGGAGTTCAGCAGTCCAGCTCACAAGTTTCTGATATCAAACATTGCGTAAATCAAAGTTAATACACTTCACTATAAAGGTCCATTCCATAGCTAACTGACTTCCTACTACTAGTGAAAATTTAGTGGCTGACATTTTTTTTAACATTTTATTCAATTAATCTATTCTAAGTGCTCTTTTATTGAAAGAATAAATAAAAGGGATAGTTGTATATATAGCAACACTATAGTTATAAATAAATGCCAATGCAAGAGCCAAGAGATTCTTAAAAAAAAGTGTATATATACTAAGTCAGCGAAATTGCAATGTCTGGCCACATTTTTAAAAATGCATTGTTAATATGTATTCAGATTAGAACAGAGCTTCCCGTGTATGAAGTATTTAAATAATTTTGCATAGAAAAAGCAAAAGACAGAACATGCAGGCAGACAGAAGTAAGTTTAACACAACACTGAAGATTGTTGTTGAAGATACAAATAAGAACATGAAGCTGTCCTGATGGCAAATGTATTGACATAATGTCTGGTTCTTCTCTCATTCACGAGAACCATTTAGAAAGTGTGGTTTTTGAAAAGTTGGTGGGCTGGTGGGATTGAGTGCTACACTTGGAACAGATTTCTGAGCACAGTGCCAGATGAGAAAATGGCCCGGGGTTTCAGGAATCTATCCAGTTTGGTGGTAATATTTTCCAAACTTAACACAGTCTTATTTTTACTGGATCAGATCTGAATGAGTTTACTTTGTTGTCTCATTCAGTTGGTTTGAGCCTTGTTGATATGGCACATAAACAGAATATTTCTTTCCCTTGTATAGGAAAAGAGATTAAAAGCATAGAAGTTTAAAACAGCCCCACTGCCATTACTCTTTCTTTCCTTCTCCTCCATGACAGGTTTCATTGTAAAAGTATACATACCTTTTTCCAGAGTCAAACTTTAGCCCAAGATTATCATTATTTACATGAAAATAATAACCATAAATGTGACCTGGGCTCTCCATTAGAGTAGTTTCCTAGTTTATAATGTCAAAGAAAACTCATTGAGATCCATGTTAGGTTTTGCATTTAAATTTCAGTTGACACCAAACTACATAAACATTAGATACTGAGTTCTTTAAAGATTTAACTTGAATATAATTCAACATTTTTGTCTTTCTAAATCTCTTTAAAGTTTAACTCATCATACAGAATACTCTCATAGCTGCTTGACCAACACAGAATGGAGAATTAAAAATGCTGGTAAAAGTATTTTTTAAAAATGCCTAGATTCATAAAAGGCGATATTCCATATATCTGAAGCTTAATCCCTTTAGTCTTGCTGCTTCTTAACAGCAGTTTTGTTTTGTTTTGTTTTTTAAAGCTTATATGATGTTGAACCAATTGACTTATCTGAGCACTATCTGTATTGCCCTTTTCACCACCACGGATGAGAGGAGATTGTACATTTATTTCACATGTGTAACAACTCATGACAAAACAAATGAAAGAAGACTCACCTCATGCCTCCCTTTTAATGTCTTAACACAGTAAGACATTATATAATAAAAAAATTTGATCAGTAATTTTGTTTTCACTGGTGAGTTTAAAGTTTATTTTTTTCCTGTCAGGCCAAGAAATCAGATATACTAAATTTAAAGTTTTGCAGATATTGTATCAGCTCTACTACTCTGTGGCCTAAAGACATATTGAGACTCTAAGAGCATGTGGCTGACAATGTTGTATAGCAGCTGGTACAGAAGGAAGCTGGCAGAGTACATCGTGGAGAATAAAAAAAGACTTTGCTAGTTGCCATTGTAAGCTTTTTTGTCTTGAAAAAATTGTTACTAGAGCCATCTTGTTAGCAACTGTCTTTATTACAGTATTTTGAATGTCTATATTTTTGAAATAAAAAAGGAAAGTTTCTATAAATATTTATATATCCTCATTTGAATAAATGGTCCTTCCATTTGACCAATTCTCCCATCTAACCACATATACTTAGAGGAAGTACTATCAAACAATTTTAGGCATGCTGTTGAAACTTCTGGAAAATATAAGTCAATTATTTTTGATAAAAAAAATTACTATCAGCCATGCAACATACAACTAAATGCTGACAGATTTTAATTTTCAAATATATTCATATTTAAATTAAATTTAGCTCATTTTAGTAATTCAGATATACATGCAAAAATCTATTTGTTAAGTTGAAAATCCAGATACTTTGGAGTAATGCTTTCAGAGGAGGATTTTAACTAATACCGACCTGGTCTTCCTATCTATTTCACAGAATTTATGTGCTGCATTATGAATAGCCAAGAAATAAGATATCTCATATTGTTTGTAATTAAGTAACTTTATCAGGTGTTGAATACTCTCTATTTTTTAAATTTTAAGTTAATTTTCTATTAATTCTATTAAAATTCTTTGCCATTGGTTAATATGCTTTGAGAAGACTTGCTATATCAGAAGTTTCTGAGACTGTCTATCCTTTTCTCAGCTTTTGCGGAACTGGTTATAGCCTGAGCAATGTCTTCTTTACTTCTTTTATAGGTTGTGTTTTATTCTATTTTTATTATGTGTATTTACCACTATTACTTATTAAATACAAAATTATTTTATAGAGAAGACCGTATCTTTTTTTTAAATTTATTTCCCAGTGCCTAGCATGGTAAGGATTAAATAAATACTGTTGAATGGCCATTTATGAAAGTACTGCTTGCCTCCAAAAAGATCAGTCTTTTCCCTTCATAGCCTTCCCTAATGGCCAGGCAGCATCAACAGATATTGTTCCACATGTGAAATCATACACCTCTCAGACTTCGCGTCTGACAAATTCATACACCTCTCGGACTTTGCAACTTCTTCTATCAGTCATTACTAAATGCATGTTGTCTGACTTTAGCAGGACACCTATTAATGCTTAAACTCCTTATTTCAAATATAACTCCTCTTGTTTTTATAATTCTTCTTACCCTGCTTGGAGGCCTGGTATTAGCATTTTCATTATTATTTTCCCAATATCATTCACAACTTGGCCATTAACACTGATCACACATTGATCACAATTACTGTTGCAACTATTGCCCATTTTCCTTAAACCTTACACCAACCAATCATTTGGCCTCTCCTCTTACTTCACAGAGAAAATTCTACAAGTTTGTGCCTCTAAACCTCAAACCTTATCCATGTCCTCTCCTTGTGCTGGAAAGAGACTGAAAGGAGCAGGGGCAGAAGCAGGGCAACAGGTCTAGCAGCTATCATCATCTACGTAAGAACAATGGCTTGGACTAGGAGAGCACTGGTGGAGGCAGTGAGACACTGCTGAGATCTGGAAATATAAAGACACAACTACCATTGATGCGCAGTATAAGGGAAAGAGGATTCAAGAATGATCCTAAGATATTTAGCACATAGAATTATCAATCACTTTGTGGGGGAAACTGTGAGAAGCAAATTCTGGGAAGAGTTTAGGTTTGGGGTTGTTAATTATTAGATGCCTATGCATTGTCCAAGTGAACATATCAAACAGGAAGTAGAAGATACGACATTGGAGTTCAGAGGACTGTTCTGAAGTCCAAATGCAGTATGAAAAAAGAGCATGAAGCTGATGAATGCAATTTGCATGGATAATTAGGGTAGTTTTTCTGGAGAAAATGATTTTGAAGCTAAAACTTAAATAATAAGTGAGAATTATTTAAATGAAGAGCAACTTGGGGATGGATGAGATAATTCTAGGTAGAAGGAATTAATGGGAACATGTGATAACCTGAACTAAAAAGAGATTGGTGTAATTGAGAAATTAAAACACGGCTGAAGAATTGAGAGCTAACTTTAGAGAGTTACAGTATGATTTAGGAAATTATTAACTTATAAATCCTAATACGAATTTTGTTGTTCATCTTAGACTAATGAGAAACCTTGAAGAGTTTTACATGAGGTCATATACGCTTCAGATTTGTAGGTCATAAAGTTAAACCTGTTTGCACTTTTGGAAATGAATTGGAGGAAAACAAGACTAGAAGTGCTTAAACACCAAACAACAGCAACGAAAAAGACTGAAGCAAAGGGGTTACTAAGAAGCTTCATGAAAGAGTCTAAGAGATAATAGGGTAGGCATTACTAATATAGAGAAATTGATGATTGAATCTGAGAGATTTTTGGAGGGCTTCTGTTGTTGTTTTTGTTGTTGTTGCTGTGATTGTACAACCAACAAATTATTGAATTGGTTTGGTGGTGAAGGAAATGAAAGAAAGAAGATTTATGCAAAGATATTCAACCTGGACAAATACTTAAAACGTTGGTTCTATTTATTTGGCAGGCACATTTTTTTGGTTGGAAAGATGAGTTCAGTGCTAGACAGGCTGCCTTCTAAGAGTATTGTAAATGATCTGTATTCCTAGCCTAGAGATCAAAGGGGTTGTTTAGGAAATTGTCCAGGGTATTTTGAAATATATAAAGAGTTGGGTCTATAAATGACATTTTAAAGTATGAGAGAAAATTTAAAGTGAGGAAAGAAGAGGGCCTAAAATAGAAGACTGAGGAAATTCAATATTAAATATAGCATATAGAGGATTAAAATATCAAATATAGCATATAGAGGAAACAGAGTGTGCAAAGGAGATTAAGAAAGAGCATCCTGCTAATTGGGAAGAAAAGCAAAGAATTGTGGTGGCAGAGAAGCTGTGGTGGTAAAAGAACAATTCAAGAGAAAAGCAGGGATAATCAGTCCCCAAGGTGCTGAGTGGCCAGGTTATGTAAATACCGAAAGGCACCTTGGCATTTAAGTACAAGGAAGCCACAGGTTATTTTGACAAGTACAGTTCTCAGTGGAATGGTGGACATGGAGGTAGTTAGTCTTAGGTTGAAAAATGAAAAGTAGGTAAGGACATGGAGAAAATGAATAGAGTTGTCTGTCAAGAAGTTTGCCTGACTTACTGTGGAGAGGAGTTATAGAATGGTAGGCTAGAAGATCTGAGATGAGGGGAGTAGGTCAGTAAATTTTAATACGAAAAAAAAAAGCAGAATTAAATACTGTTAATAAGACAGTACCAGGGAGAAGTAAAGATCTAGGAGAGAAAGATCACCTTTGCAGAAAAAGGTTTCTGAGAAGAAAGGAAGATAGGGACCTTGTTAGGAGAAACCTTGTTATAACAGGTTATAACCTTGTTATCACTATAACACTAGTGATACCAGTAGATTTTTAGATTTTGTGGTGCACTGAACACTCATTTCTCTCTAAGGGAGGAGGTGATATAAATAGCTAAGAAAGATGAAATTATTGGAAGGTTGTTCGACTTGAGGAGAATGGAAAAATTCTTAAATAGTAGTTGAGGAGAATGGGAACAAGAGAGCTAATTATATAAGCATGATAGGATTGCTGGGCATGTTAAAGACCCAGCTGAGGTTGGTAAGCATGGATTTATCAATCTGCCTGAAGGTTGGTTTGGAAGCTGCATTCTCTTTTCATCCTATGTTTAGAGAACTGTCTAAACATAAAAGTTACTGTAAAATGTCAGCAACTTAAATTTGATTGCTAGGAAATATAATAACAAATAGTGTTAAAGTTTTCTACCAGAAACTCAAACTTCTGAGATTATAATGTCTTAATTAAAAAAATATATATATAAATATATCCACTATGGTATCTTGTTTGAATGACTAATTCAGATTAAAATATTGGACAAACTAATTTTTAAAATACTGTTTTGTCTTTAATTTTTTGAAGGTCTTTAATTTTCTTTTGAATATTTTGGTCATTGGAAGTAGAATTTTCATAGTTAACATTAGAAAAGTAAAATTCTTTATTTAAAAAATATTTATGAGATAAATACCTATAATTAAGGAAACAATCAAATAGTTTTCACTGTTGAAACTTTTTATAACTGTCTTTGCGAGGGTATATTCAGGCAAATAATGATCATGTCCTTTCATAATAGGAAACTTTATCATATTTTGATTGTTCCCTTCCTGCCTTTCATATTTGAAAGAAATAAGGCTATCTGTTTGACAGGATTTCCTCCATTAAAATTTTACAGAGATTTTATATGCACATGCATGCACGCAGGTGCGCACACACACACTATATGAAAGTCTTCAGTCCTATAAATTATGGAGAATATCTTTCTTATAATTTACGAATGAGGAGAATTATAACCTGCATACAGTTTTGCTTGTAAACTATTACATGTGGTAACCATGATCTTGAAAGTGAAGACTTTTCTATATAAACGTGTGACAAGGTAAATGGTGCCCCAGAGCTGACCAAGGAGGTGATCCTGATTCCACTGTATGAATGTAACATAATTAATTATTATTCTTTTCATTTTCATTTGTAAAGATGAACAATATTGCTATTAGCATTATTTTAATGTCTCCTGAATATATATTAAATCATTTCTCTAGAGTATCTAACTAAGAGAAGAAATCTGGTCATAATGTGTACAAATACTTTACTAAGTAATGCCACATTGTTTATCTCAGTGATTTTGCCTTTTCTTACAAATTATTTCATGGAATATTTTACATCATTTTGGATATGTACCCTTTAATAGTTAAATGTGTTGTGACTATCAAAAAAAAAAAGTGGAGAAAACCGAAAGCGTTTTGAGTTTCTTCTATGGAAGAGGATTATACCAACACCAGCACACTTAGAAATTCTTGCTGATATTACAGGTTACTAATATTTGCAATCTGAATATCTTTTTTTGACTTTACAATATCTTTATTAAGTTTTCTGATTATCCTAGGAAATCTTATGCAGAAAACATGCAGAAAATCTTAGGCATACAGAACACTATGAAGAAAATTTAAAAGAACAAAATACTAACCCCTAGACGTAACCAATGCTTCCAATATTTTGTTGGAAATTATCTCCTAACACTATATACAGAAATCAACTTAAAATGAATTAAAGACTTAAACATAAGAGCTGAAACTATTAAACTTCCAAAAGAAAACACAGGGGAAATGCAAAATTTATTTTGTGTCTACTGCATGAAGGTTTACATTATTTTAATCATCAGAAATAATACATCTAATCAAACCTCATTTAAAAAAAGAAATTTGTAGGATTTGCATCTTCTTTGTATTATCCTAATGATAATATATCTCCCTAATGGAATAAAAAATATCTCCTAAATATTAACAGTTACATAGTAACATTACATTGAAGGTTATCTTATTAACACACCATAAATAGGCTATGCAACTTGAAAACATAAACAACTTGGCAATGAATCAATTCACACTTTTTTGTCCTTTACATTTTGGTTAATAATGGAAAATATTCATAAGTATTTGGGAGTTTATGATTTGAAGTAGCAAGTTTTAGAATTATCCCTTTTAGGCTAAAATATAAGAAATTTGAAAATTTTTTTTATCATTTAGATAACAAGCCATACACTATGCCAACTAGCCTAATATAACCTACTGCTTAATGCTGTTCCCTGAAGTCTATCATTATTAACATGTCCTGATTTGATTCTATATTTTTGTAGGTCTCATATGAATTGAATGTGATTCTTCATTAATGTTTCTAGCTAAAATTTAAAAATAATGGGATGAATGTTTAGTATAATTGTTAAACCATGATATTTTCTGAAAACTATTTAAATTGTTTTTAATGACAGCAAACTGACTTTCAATATCAAAATAATTATAGTAAAATTTTATAATAATATTTTGATCACATCATGATACAGGCATTGCATTAAGGGCTTTATTTATATAATTTATTTATTACTTAGAACTCTCTGAGGTATTCTGGTATCACAAATTATCTCTATTTTCAATATGTAAAGTCTGAAATTTATAGAGATGAAATAACTTGTGGGAGTATACAGCAATAAATGTTAGACATTACTTAAAGACTAAAATCTTAAGAAATTCCTTATCAAATTATTAAAACTTTCAAAAGCCACTTTTCTAAAAATTTTAAAAAATTATTTGGTGATAATATGAGGAAAAATAAACATAATTCTCTGTGGATTTTGTAAACTAATATGTGTGTTACACCTTCAATCATCTATTTCCAAATATTTTAATAAAAACTAAATTTTATTATTCACAAAAGTAGGTTTTCTACATAAATAATGCATACTCACGTCTTCTGAAAATAAGATTTATTACCATGTAACAATAAAGCTGAATTATACCAAATGAAGATTCATTGAAAACAAAATGTTTATTGCATTATGTAAAATTTAAACTTGGAAAAACAATTTTGAAATCTATTTGGGATATATTTTCTCACAATTTACCCAAATGAATTCTTCCTTTCAAAAAGTTATTTTTTAGAACATGAAAAGTATTAAATTTAAATAACTTGTTAAGTACTTAAATTGAAGTTTTACATTTTATAAACCAAAAATATTCATTAAAATGATTCAGTTATCATACTGATAAATTTACAAGAACACATTTTCCTGTTTTTTTTGTGTTTTTTGGTTTTTTTTAAAATTAATTTATTTTGGGCTGCACTGGGTCTTTGTTGCTGCACGCGGGCTTTCTCTAGTTGCGGCGGGCGGGGGCTACTCTTCGTTGCGGTGCGCGGGCTTCTCATTGCGGTGGCTTCTCTTGTTGCGGAGCACGGGCTCTAGGCACGCGGGCTTCAGTAGTTGTGGCACGTGGGCTCAGTAGTTGTGGCTCGTGGGCTCTAGAGCGCAGGCTCAGTAGTTGTGGTGCCCGGGCTTAGTTGCTCCGAGGCATATGGGATCTTCCGGGACCAGGGCTCGAACCCGTGTCCCCTGCATTGGCAGGAGGATTCTTAACCACTGCACCACCAGGGAAGCCCTGGTATTTTTTTATAAAATAAAATTCCAAATATTGAACTGAAGCCCTGCTGGTAAAAGTCTGGAATTAAGCAATAGTTTAAGTTATACATATGTGCTTCATTTATGAAATCAAAGTATAGAATATGCATTTTGATAAGTTTTTATATATTACTGCATACATTCACTATTCAACAAATAGTTATGGATCTCTATATCGAGCCAAAAACTGGGCACAATGGAGGAGAAAAATATTGTCTCTCTTTCCCACCAGACTTTAAACTCTGAGACCAGTGTAAAAGATGGGCAATGATTTAAAATATAATACGAAAAAGGCCATGAGAGCAGAAATTCATGATACTAGGGAAATAAACTAAAATATAATAAATGGGGAAGGAAAAGGACAGGAACATTATCCTGAAAGAAATGCTGACTAAGCTGGGACCTGAACTCTCTGTGATATTGCAGTGAAAAGTAAATTGTAGGAAGAGAGCACAATTTGAACAAAAACCTAGACCTATACTAAAAGAGTGCAGAACAATCATGGAAATGAAAGTAATTCTGTATATATTGTTAAATGAAGTGAATGGAATTTTGGAAATCCTAATTTTAAGCTTTTCTCTCCTCCACGGTTTCTACTGAGGGAGAAATTAGATGAGGTATAATATTAATAATATCTCATTTTTCTAATAACGGGCCATGTCACAAATAGTACTGGATACAGAGCTAAAACAAATTAACATAAACATGACATAACATGGAAGGATAAAGTGTGACTTATTATGCCCTTTCCAATTAACCTAAAATGACTAAGTTCATAGACTAAATCACTTCTGATATGTTCCATAGACTCAGTCACTTCTGATATGTTCCATAGACTCAGATAGAGAACCTGGACACAGTAAGAACAAGTGGATCATAGTAAGAGACAGCTGTTGCCCAAACATGCTCATGATATGGGAGGCATGAAGCACAAAACAGTTCAACATATGGGCAAAGAAAAGAAAGAAAAGGGAGTGGATCCTGAGCGGAAATGAATAACCACATTATTAGAATTTAATAATTGAACAAAAGGAGCAAATACCTCCATTTCCAGTAAGTTATACAGTTTCTACTAAGGCCAATAAATCTTATTTTTCTCATGTGATAAAATATAAAATACTGTATATTTTAAAGGCCCAAAATCTTATTACTCAATATAAGCTCCATCATATGCATTTTTTTTTTTTTTTTTTTTACCCCCTCACGCTACCCAGAATAGTGCCCAATATAAAACCTATGAATTGTTTATCCCTAGAATTTTCCATCTAATTTTTTTTTTTTTTTTTGGCGCGGTACGCGCAGGCCTCTCACTGTTGTGGCCTCTCCCGTTGCGGAGCACAGGCTCCGGACGCGCAGGCTCAGCGGCCATGGCTCACGGGCCTAGCCACTCCGCGGCATGTGGGATCCTCTCAGACCGGGGCACGAACCCATGTGCCCTGCATTGGCAGGCGGACTCTCAACCACTGCACCACCAGGGAAGCCTCAACATATGCTCAATATTTTGACATCAAAGTTCTAGTTTCTTACATTTCAGATTGAGATTGTGATAACTCTGTGCCTTTAGAGTGCAAGTGTTCCTTTGCTTGTATTTTTTGCCTAAAATAATAACCATGAAGTTACTTTTTTCCTATCCTTACATCTTTTATTATCATTAAAAGGGCTCAACTGGTTAATAGACACATGTTTAGTAAGTACCCAACATATCCCCATTACTCTATAGGTCCCATGAACTATGGTCAAGAAAAAGAAAAACAAAACTAATAGAAATTTAAAAAAAAAACCTAATATCAAATTTTGTGGCAATGATTTCATGGGACGTCAGAGTTCAGTGAAAGAGATATCTGTATTTGCTAGAAACAGAGTAAGCTTCATGGAAAAGATAGATACACATTATAGGAACAAAGATATGAGGTTAATTGCATGGACCACTGTGAATAACAATATAAAATAGGCTAAAAATAGGTTTAAACTTGACCAAATAGAGAAAATGTAAACTCAACATTTGTGTGTCCCCCTGGGAGAAGTAGTATAGAACTTTTCCTTTGTACATTATATATATATATATATATATACTATGAAGTATATATAGCATATATGCATATATCTATGTCATGTATATGCATATATATATATATATATATACACACACATATAAACCATGTAATACAAACACACACTGATCCAACATGTCCTGAAAACATAACCGACTGTTTAGACAAACAAAATGAGACCTTTCAAACTATCTATGAAAACAGATGACTCCCTTTAGGAAGCTCTTGCTCCTATCCCTTTCCCCATGCCTCACTCTCTGCCTTGCACCGCCCTCCATATTTCCCATGGAAGAAAACTGAAAAGTGTGATGCCAGGATTGTATTATAAAACAATGTCTCATCCTTCTTCATGCTGCATTGGAACTTCCATGAAAGAACTTATTTCAAAGGGTAGTGAAAGATTACAATAGGCAGCATTTCCAAAGGCCTATAAATCCACATTGTGAGTATCACAGTGAATTAAGTAAGCCTTCCCAATGTTCATTCTGAAATATTTACATATGTGTTATTGTTCCTTGGAAGTAACATAGATCTGCTTTGGCTGCTTTTCATTTTGTTGGCTTCACATTAAAAAGTGCAATATTAAAAGTCAGGTAAAAACAGGTTTAAACTTGAGGCTGCCCTTGATGCTGAATGGATGGATAGAATTTATAGTCCCAAAGACTCAGACACATTGAACATCAAACATAATACTGAAATGTCTGAGGTAAATGGAAAAGATAGCATCTTTCGCAGTCTCAGAAGGCATGAGAGAGAGAGAGAGAGAGAGAGAGAGAGAGAGAGAGAGAGATGGATTTCATAAGGACAATAGTTTGAATGGTTATTTTCATATACAAATGCTTTCAAATTATTGCAAGTAATGTGAAACTCCCTCATCAGGAGACCAGTGTTTTGTGCTTCCTGAAACAATTGGAACTACAGTCATCAACAGTATTTCACCTCTTGCCTGGCTTGTTTCCAGTTGGAGACACAGACAGGTATTTATAAGGCTCTGAGATCTGGAAAAGCTAAGCAGCAAATCTGCTTGGCAGAACCTGAAATTCTCTTTTTATTGTTTTTTGAATAACTGAACCTTGATTTTAAAGCCATAGTTGTGGCAAAGAGAGTTTTATCCATGCCATACAGCACTGTTTATTCCAGTCTAATCCAAATATCATTTTATAGCAAAATTTTTATGTCTAAAATGTCAAACATTTCATTTTCATAATACTGATTTGTTTTTGTGAATGGCAAAATGATTTCTTTAAACAAATTTTTGCAAGAATTCCTGACATTTGGTTTTCTGAAACCAAGCAAATATTTCTGAAACATATAGTTAAAATGCTTATCCTAGACACTCTATTCAACATATCTTGTGAAAGTCATGGCATATGTAAACAAGAACATATAAATATCACCTAGTAACTATTAATGTAGTAAAATATATATATATTATTCAGCAATAGCAAACATACCAAAGTTACTTCTTTCTCTGCTGTGAAAAACAAACTTTGTACTTTTCTCCCATTTTTTCCCTATATTTATAAAATAAAAATATATTGAGTATTTTGAAGAAGTTCAGAAATCCCATTCAGAAGATATAAATGAATTTGAAACTTCAAAGTTTCCTTTGCTATTTTTTGGGGGGAAGGGGATAATAAATGTTCTGTATTTCAATAATAAAGATACAAATTACCTCAACTTTAATTATTTTGATTTAAAGTCTAAGTTCTCTATCCTTTTCTAAGCTCAAGATTTTGAAACTACTAAAACAATTAGCTCTTGTTTTAATACTGTCACTTTCCTTTGTGCAACTTTCTTAGAAAATGCTTTTTAGATTCACTCAAACTTTTTTGGCATTTGACTTTTCCATTTCCCTCTAATTCTTTTATAAGTGTCAGCTGGCTTTTCCACCTGGTAAGGAACTATTAAAATCCTGGAAACTTTTTTAGTCACATTTATCTCAGTCACTCATTAGCACTTGGAAATGTTTAGGCACAAAAATAAAATTAGTAGGAAAATGTTTCTAATGCTACAGGTTTTAGACATTTGCTCATAAACAAAGAGTTGCTAATATTTGAGTCAGATGATGAGAAAGAAAATCTGATGAATGCATAGAAAAATCAAGTTTTTATATTGCATTACTATTCAATTTAGCTTTAAGTGCTAATTTTGGGGCTCCATGGAAAAAACTTTTTTTTTAAATTGGAATATATAGATTGGCTCAAGTTTTGATCACAGAAAAGGTCTTTGCATGCCATTTTCCCTTTAGTAGAAGCATTAGAATATGCTTTCCATAGCCAAACTTCAAATAGTGGGGATTTAGTGAATTTCACTATGTCCTTATTGTGATGTGTATTTCTCCTCTCTATTTTCTTTCTGCCTATTGATTACTCATTTCTTTGACTGATCTTCCTTAGACCCTTTGCTTGCTCTCTTTCTTGTGCCTATAATGAAAAGCTGGCCTTAACCTTTCTTACCTTGCTTTTTTCCTCTACACACTTTTCCTAGACCGCGTCGTCCACACACTTGGTTTTCTCTACTACCTACAGGTTCTAAAGTTCCTGATCCCAACTTCCAGCATAAACTGGAGATCTCATAAGCTCCAAGGTCTCTCTGTACCTTCTTCAAGCACTATAACAATTTTTAACTGGAGTTCTTCCTTAAATCCACTTCTCTCACTACTTTCTCTTGGTCCAGAAGAATTTCTCTCCTTCTCAATTACCTAAAGAAATCGAATGTTTGCTCACCTCTGGGCAGGACCTCTCCCTCAAAAAGCACACTTGTAACACAGTATTTACATCATAACTTTACACAAACCAGAGCAGAAATTCAGGCTTAGTTGTTCTGCAATAGAATTCAACTTGAGGAGAGGAGTTACTTGTTCATTTGTGCATGTGGAACTCCTAACATAGCAGATATTAAATAAAAAAGAAGTATCTATGGAACAAGTGGATAAATGTATGTTTACTTATCATCATTTGGATTTCTCAGACCCATACCGATTCCTCACTCAGCTTATAAAATGTTATTTATTTCCAAATATATTGGAAGCTAACCAAAATTTTAGAACACTAGAGACGAATGTTTCAGTTCATTTATTCTTTCACTGATTATAATTACTAATAAGCATCAAATTATTTTTTAAACTATTGAGGAAAATATTTTAACAACATTGTTGAAGTATAATTGGTATACAGCAAAATGCACACAAACTATTCATTTGATAAGCTTTTACATATTATGCATTTGTAGAACTATCACTACATCAAGATACTGAATAAATCTATCACGCTTAAGTTTCCTCAAGCCTTTATGTAATCTCTGCCTCCTTTAACTACTTGCTCCCAGTTTCCCAGGCAATCACTACTTTATTTTCTCTCACAATATATTAGTTTGCATTTTTCAGAATATAACAAAAATGAAATAAAACAGTACATACTCTTCTTTAATCTGACTTCTTTCATTCAGTACAATTATGTTGAAATACTTTTTGTTAGTTTACATAACAAGAGCTTATTCCTTTTGAATTTTGAATGGAATACAAAATTCCATTGTAGGGGCATACTACAATTTTTAAATCTGTTCACTTGTTGATGGACATTTGAGTTGTTTCCAGTTTGGGACTCTCAAGAATAAATCTACTATCACTACTCTTGTGATATGCCTTTTTAAGGGTATGTGCTTTCATTGTTCTTGGGTAAATTTCTAAGATTTGAATGGTTGAATCATATGGTAAGTCAATGTTTAATTTTTTAAGAAAGTGTCAAAATGTTTTCCAAAGTATTTGTACCACTTTAAATTCCAGCAATATATGAGAATTCTAACTGTTTCACATCTATGCCAACACTTGGTATGGTAAGTCTTTATAATTTTAACTTTCTAATAGATGTGTAGTTGTATCTTATTATGCTTTTAACTTGCATTTGCCTAATGACTAAGGATTTTCACATCTTTTAATGTGCTTATTTGCCATTCATATATCTTCTTTGATGAAGTGTCTGAATGTTATAAAGAAATTAAAGCACATGAATCACTGATACACAAGGCAACATGAATGAATCTCAGAATGTTGAACACTATAAACCAGACACAAAGGAGAGTATACTGCATAAGTCCACTTATCTCAAGTTCAAAACAAGAAATATAGTCTATAGTGATTAAAAATCAGGATAATCATTAACTGTGGGGTTGTTTACTAAACAGGAGTATGACTAAGATTCTTGGGCTACTGTTATGTTCTATTTCTCTATTTGGGTGAAAGTTACAAGGGTTTTAATTTATTTTGCTTTTGAAAGTTTATCACTTTTCACTTGTGATCTGCTAACTTTTATGTGTGTACTATATTCAATGAAAAGTTTAATTTAAAATAATAAATACAAAAATCTTATTCAACAATAACAAGAGCAATGATAAAAGCAACTAACAACTTTTCTAAATGTTTCTTATGTGCCAGATTCTATACTAAATGAAAGGTAAGAAAAAATAGGAAGGGTAAGAAAATGGATTAAAGACCTAAATATAAGACTGGATACTATAAAATTCTTAGAGGAAAACATAGGCAGAACACTCTCTGACATAAATCGCAACAAAATCTTTTTGATCCACCTCCTAATGAAAACAAAACCAAAAATAAACAAATGTGACCTAATTAAACTTACAAGTTTTTGCACAGCAAAGGAAACCATAAACAAAATGAAAAGACAACCCACAGAATGGGAGAAAATATTTGCAAATGAAGCAACTGACAAAGGATTAATCTCCAAAATATACAGAGAGCTCATGCAGCTCAATATCACAAAAACCCCAAACAACCCAATCAAAAATTGTGCTGAAGATCTAAATAGACATTTCTCCAAAGAAGACATATAGATAGCCAGAAAGCACATGAAAAGATGCTCAACATCACTAATTATTAGAGAAATGCAAATCAAAACTACAATGAGGTATCACCTCACACTAGTCAGAATATCCATCATCAAAAAATCTACAAGCAATAAATGCTGGAGAGGGTGTGGAGAAAAGGGAACCCTCTTGCACTGTTGGTGGGAATGTAAATTGGTACAGCCACTATGGAGAATAGTATGGAGGTTCCCTAAAAAACTAAAAATAGAGCTACCATATGATCCAGCAATCCCACTCCTGGGCATATATCTGGAGAAAACCATAATTTGAAAAGACACATGCACTCCAACCTTCACTGCAGCGCTATTTACAATAGCCAGGGCATGGAAGCAATCTAAATGTCCATTAACAGATGAATGGATAAAGATGTGGTACACATATACAATGGAATATTACTCAGCCATAAAAAGAATGAAATAACACCATCTGCAGTGACATGGATGGACCTAGAGATTGTCATACTGAGTGAAGTAAGTCCACAGCGAAAGACAAATATCGTATGATATTGCTTATATGTGGAATCTAAAAAAATGATACAAATGAACTTATTTACAAAACAGAGTCACAGATGTAGAAAATAAACTTATGGTTACCAGGGGGGAGAGGCGGGGGGAGGGATAAATTGGGAGACTGGGATTGGCATATACACACTACTACATATAAAACAGATAACTAATGGTGACCTACTGTATAGCACAGGGAACTCTACTCAGTACTCCATAATGACCTATATGTGAAAAGAGTCTAAAAGAGAGTGGATATATGTATATGTATAACTGACTCACTTTGCTGTACAGCAGAAACTAACATAACATTGTAAATCAACTATACTCCAATAAAAATTAATTTAAAAAAAGAAATTAGTTGGCTCTTACTGAAGGTAAGAGTTTTTTGTTTGGGGGTTTTTTTGGTCTCATTTTATTTTCTTTGAATGTTGTCAGAAGTTTTATATCATATTGATAACCAAGACACAAAGAATGCTTTAATAAGCATTCAGTGCTTTTCTAGTCTTCTTTTAAAAATCTAACAAACACGTTTTCAGTAAGTAAAGGATAAATGACAAACAATTTCCATATTTTTGTTTTGAAAAGTGAATTCAGACTGGACATCTTCTCTGAAATAATCCATCATATGTAAAATTGTCAGATTAAAACTAAGCATTTGAAATAAAAACCTTTCTAATTCATCTGTTTTTTTATATTAAACGAACTGAAAAAGGAAACAGCTATGATGATCTTTAGAAACAGAAAAGAATATTTTGGTGAGATATAAGATTTTGAAACAGTATTCAAATTCTATACTTTAACATTTTTGTTAGTACATTGTCAAACATAAAACACATCAGTTCATTAGGTCACACAAAAAGTATTTATTGAACATTTTTTGTTGGGAACATTCATGTGCAAATCTACTGATGCATATATGTATGCAATTCTGCTGGGTATATATCTGGGAATAAAATTTCTGAGTTAGAGCATATGTATATTTAGCTTTAGTAGCTTCTGTCAAACAATTTTACCAAACAAAATGTTGAACAAATACAGTCCCTGCATATTATTGTCTAGAATCCACAGAGGAAACAGAAAAGTAAACAACAGTTTCAAAGTATGTTGATAAGCACTGAAATAGAGGTTTACAACAGAGCACTAAATACTACAATGTGCTTTTGTATACATATATACACAAAAATATATGCTGACACTTGTAAAATAATATATTAGTATTACTATCATCTTAGAATATCACTGCTTCTGTGTTGTAAAATAATTGAAATTGGAAACTTAAACAAATGACTCCCATGAGAAAAAGTAATATTTTACTTACATTTAGGAATTTTCTGAACAATGCCCTACATGCCATTTGCTTGAAGTCTAGAATAGTAAAGTTCAGTTCAAGTTGATTCCAGATGTTCAGCTCTATTGAATTATTTTCAGGTTTCTTAAAGTGCTAAGCTTTTTCTTGCCCTTCTGTTTGATTTAGATACCAATTCTCTGGGCATCTCTGATTATAGAAATTATCACACTCTACTTGTCAGAAGAACAAACTGTGTCAGGAGTCAGCATGTGCTAATTAGAGAAAATTCTCCTGATCCAGCCATCTGTCTGTCCCTGACACACCTTGGGAAAAATGGTTTTGCCTGTGAATATTGAAAGGTAGATTACTGAAACTATAATTTTGGGGATAAAGGAAATTTTCTGCTGTATGATAAAGCTTAATGAAAGTTACGTTTAAAAAATCACCTGTCATATTGTAACAAGCCACCAAGACTTGGAAAATAAGCACTACCTGGAGGTAATGAGTTGGACACTCTGGACAGCAAGGAACAACAACAGTGATTACAAACCACATTTCTCTGAGCTGCCTCAACTCTCTGGATCCCAGCCAATGACATCAGGTCTCTATTTTAGCACCTGTAACGAGGAGAGACTAGATGCATCCCAGTCTAAGAAGAGGGGTTGCTCACAGGTCAGCAGTCCCAGAGATTTGCTGTGAGGGACACACCTGAGTATTACCAGCAAGAAGCCATAAGCAAACTGAAGATTACTGGCCCAAGGAGCAATGTAAGGAGCCCTAGCTGGGAAGGCAGGGACCATGTTTTACTTGCCATTGTATTCCCAACAACTTTTAATGAAGGGTACAATTGTAGTTACTTGATATTTATTTGATGAATAGTAAATGAATTTCCTAGTGAAAGAAAAAATATCTGTGATAGAATAAACATCAAGTTGAATGAGCTAAAGTGGAGGTCAAGATAAATATATTGGGCTATGTGTTAGAATGTGTGTGTGGGTGTAGGTATGTATACAATCATTTAAAAAAAAACAAAAAACCCTCATAATGTATTAGGGCTGGAAGGCCTTTTTGAAGCCATCTCGTATAGCTCATGTCATGGATCTAAGACTCAAAGAGGAACGTTCCTGGCCGCAGGTCACACATCTAACAGGTAATGAGTGCTGGGATGGTGAGTTGAGTTCAGAATTTTGGCTCCAAGTTCAGTTATTTTTTTCAACTAGACAAAGACATTTCCCTGGGGGTTATAACCGTAAGTATTGGGGAATGTAAAATCCTGTTCTTTTCATATTATGTCTACATCTTGATATATTATAATAGAAATTTTGGGGGAAATTAAAAAATACTTAGGGATAAAAGTAAGATTCATTAAAATAGGAAGAATTCAATTATGACAGCAATTAAAAGATGTTGAATTATTGGACCTAAAAATGAATACATTGAATATGAATATATTCTCTTTATGAATAGACTAAGAATAATTTGTAAATTATTATATATGGATTTCCAATGAAATCTTATACCTAAATCCCATACATTTACCACTTATTTATATTAAAAATATAATTTGCCTTCTTTTATAAGGTAATAATTTTTTTAAGTACAGACATTTTTCTAGGTACTAGGTTCTCACATTAACTCTGAGTAATGGAAACAAATTGATCTGTGGACTCCTTCTGCGTCTTATCTGTCACTGGTCAAATTTCTCTCCATAGGGTATTAAGCCCCAGCTCTTCAATATGAGGCTCATATTGAAGCTCTTCATCTGACTCTGAAAGTGGTGGGAGAAGCTGGAACCTTTTCCATTGCTCTGTCATGGATAACTCTTAGTGTTGGGTAAGCTACTCAAATACAACTGGAGTAAGCGAGGCTGTTCTGTAGTTCCTGTAGTTACCCAGGGGAAGAAGAGACAGCCAGCAGTGTTAAGAGATGAATTGATTCTCAAACAGTAAGGGACAAGTCAAAATAGAGATGGGGAAAACTGTTCTAATCAGAATAGATACCATTTAATGAGGATGAGGACACAGTGGCACCCATAATAAGTTAAGTAACTTGCCCAAGATCATATAGCTAGAAAACGGTGGAACCAGGGTCTGAACCTAGATGCTTCTGACCAAAGCCAGTGCTCTAAATTTTACAGTGAATTGGCTCTAACTCAGCTTAAATGGCATGTAACATAAAACAATAAATATTTATGGAGTACTTTCCATATGTCCAACAAATTATGAGAAGTCATAAAGTAAGTTACAAGGGGGATAAATATGAAAATAATTCTAAAATAATTATTATCTAGACCATAATGTATAGGATATCAGAGAAATGTTAAAATCCCTTCACATCATTTGGTGTGGTGGATGTGGTGTGGATAAAGCAGACTGAACTTTTAAAAGATTTGAGTCATTAAGGAATATGGGCAAAAGTATATGCATGCATGTAACCTATAGGATCTCGATGCTTTCAAAATGAGAAATGCAAGTTGCAGAACAATATATTTAGGAATACCATCTATTTAAGGATGAGATCTTATGTGGCACAAAAACCAGTCACACTGAATCACACAAGGGAGTGAGAAGGGGCTACTTCTGCATTAGGAAGCATGAGGGAAGAGGTTCACTTTTTATATTAAATCCTTTATATTGTTTATTTTTTAAAATAACTATTTCAAATGGTTTAAAATAGCATTTTATGTATTTATGTTTTGATTTAAAAATACATTACTTGAAGGTAAGAAGCTATGTTCAATTTGAAAAAAAATCAGATCTTTGGGTTATTTGTGGGTCTGTTTACTAGGTGGTTTATGAAAGTATGGTATCTCATTTCTCTCTTATGGTTCTGAAATAGTTTTTTTTTTAAATGTGAGTAATGACCTAGATGTCTTCTTACCTTTGTTCAATTTAACCCTTCTTATCTTTACTCAGTAAGTTCACCATTAATTTATCATTCCTAAGTCTAGAAAATCTAAAGATATTGGAGAAATCTAGAGGACTGTGAAGGTCTGAGAGCTCTTGGAAATGTTTAGGCTACACACGAGGGGTGTTAAAACAATTATTTACTACTAATCTTTTCCTCCGTAAGATAAAAAATGCAACATTCTATTCAGTGGAAAGTCTGATTTTTGCAACATCTGAATTTGTATTTCAAACTGAGTAGCACAGCAAGGCATACTATCCCTAAGAAGATAAAATATCTCTAAGCCTCCAATGGCCAAATTTGCAAAATCTCAGACTCCTCAAATCCCTCCAGGCTCCTGAAGAAGTTCAGTCTCCTGGAATTTCTCAAACTAGCTTGCACACTCGATGCTCTTGGAGACTACAGGTATCCTCCTCCCTTACTATAAGAACTGGCTGCCCAGCTATTAGTTGGTTATATAATGAGACCTGCGTGGTTGTAGCAACTGTGCCAGCTGGATTTCAGAAGTGCTATTGACCAACTGACTCCTGATATGCCTCCCTCCTTCTTTTTGATCGGGACTGTCTTGTATTGTTTTGCTATGCCTGTCCCACCATTCTATGTTGAGTATATGAGGACCAGATAACTAGGCCGTTTTTGTTCACAGGCCTTCAGATCAGGAGGAAATGGATCCAAGGACCAAGGGGACATCTGTCACACTTTTAGAAGATAAGATCCTTGAATTTGAGTTGATGATTTTTAGGGTGGAGACTTCGAGGCCTTTGGATGGGGGTGGGTCTCTCTTTTTCTAGAAAGGCACATGAATATTTGAAGGAAAGAGGGTGGACTGTGGTAGTCAGCCTCATGGTCAGAGGTTGTCTGGGGAGGTGGTCTAGCTCCAGTCAAACCTTTGGATAACTGCATCCTCACCCAACATCTGACTATAAGCCTCATGAGAAACCCTAAGGCTGAACCACTGAATCGGCTGCTTTGAATCCTTACTAACAGAAACCATGAGAAATTATAAATGATCATCATTTTAAGATAGGAGTCAGCAAACCTTTTTCTGTAAATGGCCAGATAGTATAAACTTTAGGCTTTGTAGAACATATGGTGTTCATGGTGTGTAATAATATAAAAAAATGGTTAAAAGCTTTCCTTGGTAAATTTTGTTTTTCTTCTGTTTTGCACACTAACTGAAATAAAGTTGTTTAGCAAAATAAACATTTATTATTTAAAATTCATAAAACGCAAATAAATGAGCTATACAGAGCCCAGCAATAGACCTGTGCCTTGCACAGCAGTGCATCATATTAATTAAATTATTTGTAAACTGGCTTTCATTCCTGGAATGCAAATATTTCTAGTATATGCTAAATACTTGTCTTGAGAGTATTATTGATATTAACCTCAGACCTGATGAGTGTCAGATCATAGAAAAGAGAAAGGGGCAGAAGAAATAACAGAATAATGGAGGAAAAGTAATATTATGCATGTACTATCAATATGATTTTTAATTTTGCTTTGTCACCATCAGAGGCCAGTCATATTAGATAATTTTACGTCTTTAGTTTTAGTAGGAATTCAGATCCAAATAAGCATAACTTCTAACACTTTAAGTAACTCACTGACAAACTTCAACAAACAGGAAATAAAGAAATTTTCATGAAAGTTACTTGGTGAATATGAAAAATTTGAATTCATCTATCCATCTGATTCCATCTATAAATATATACAAATATATAGATAATATAGCATATATACACATGCATGTTTATATACACACACATATGTTTACTATACATGTTTACTAACCCCATCAATAACAACATGAACACAAACTTAAATTTAGCTGTAATTGTCCTTTACTCTCCTTAAATCACCAAATGTGTAGCAGGGACAAAAATATTACAACAAAGCTTTGTTTTTCTTCATTCATAGCCAAATCCATTTGAAAATTTCAGAGCTTGGACAAGATATTTTTGAAAATCTGAACAAACCTCTAGAGGAAGAAACTAGCAGTGTGCTTGTGGTCTTAATGTAAGACTAAGTTAAGCTCATACCTGTATGGTGGTGATTGGGAGAGTTGAGAAATGACTAATACCCTGATTCCTTATTTTAGAGATTCAATATTCTTGGAATACAAAAAATGATTACCCATCTCTGGGGATCATGATTTAGATAAAATGTGTCTAGAACAGCATGCAAAGTTTGGAAAAGGAAGTTACCAGCAATACTGTAACAGAAAGCATAAGACAGCCTGACAGCTGCACAGGTTTAGAAACTTGGCTTAACGAGTGATGAAAAGTAGCTCCCCAGTTGCGTTGTAAAAAAAAAGAAAAAAAGGAACATTAAGACTGTCATGCAAATTGGAATCAGTCCCAAAGTCCAGGATATGAATACAATTAGGCCAAAGGTAATAGAAATACCATTCATTCATATCCTCACTTCTCTCAAGTCTTGGCTCAGATGTCATGTTTTCAGTGAGCTATCTTCCTTCTCTTCTGAAAATAACCCTTTCTTATATCCCTTTCTTTCACTTCTGTCTCGTCAAACTTTATCTTTGTTTATAAAACCAGTTTTTTGCTTATTTGATTATAATTGGTCTCCATCACTAGAATAAAATTTCTAAGAAGATAGAGACTTGGCTTGTCTACTGAACTATCACCAACATCTGGAACAGTCTTGGCACACAGTGGATGCTCAGTAAAATAAAAGGCACCAATCCTTTTAATTCCAAAATCAGAAACTTGAGAGTTATTTGGACTTCTCAACTTCTCCTTCCTCACTTTCCATATCAAATATATCACCTTTTATTTTCTCAGCTGAACAATGCCTCCCTATCTTTGCGTTCCTCTCTATCCTTACTTTCACTACCTTGATTCTAAATCTTTATCTGAAGCAACACAATTTCTTCTACTAATTTGCTGCAGTCATTTAGCAGTCAACATAGTGATATTAAAATATGAGGGTATTGGTTTGTTGTTGTTTTAAAATCACCAAATAGGCTGTACAAAAGATCTCCCTGACCCTACCTCTTCTACAAGCCTAAGCTTTCCCTACTCCCCTCTCCCCTTCCTTGGTGCCTTTGTCTAATCACACATTAAAGCAAAAGCAAATTGTATAAAACTAAATCAGCACTAACCATATCTGTGAAAATCCATCATTCTCTTTTAAACCAAGATTTTTTTCTCACATATTTGAAAACTTCTGAGGTGGCTGTTCCATTTTTTTATAGGTTCACATTTTCCTTGTCTTCCAGAATAAACTCATAGAGCCCAATCATTAAATTTTCAAGTATCCCAATAGTCAGAATTCAGAAGTTGATTTTAATCAATGAATAAATCATGGTTTGTTTATTTATTTTTTTGTCAATGTAAATAATTGTTCTTTCATAATCTCCTAAATATAAGATGGAAATAAAGGGCTTTGGCTGTGATCTTATGATCTCAATCATTTGTTTGAGCCAGATGTACTTAAATGTGTTTCAGTTGTTCATAATTATTTTAATTAAGACCTAAAACATGCAAGTTATCTGGTAGTAAAAAACAGGTTTTGTTTTCTTATATTTTGATATAGAAACGTAGATATTAAATGAAGGGGGTGAGTTTGAGGGTTGTCAGATGTGGTCATAAAAACCATTCCTGAACAATGAGATAGAACAAGAAATGAGGAGTGTAAGTTAAGACTTTCTATCTATCTAGCCATCCATATATGTATATGTGTGTATATCTATATATATCTAGAAAGATCAATCAATCAGTCCATTATTCAATCAATCATCGGCCGAATCCAAAAGCCCCAGCATTAAATATACTGTGTCAAGAATGCCTCACCAAAATCTCACATATATATTCTCAAGCAGGTACTCAAGAGTAGTTTCTAACTTACCTCTATTTCTGCAAATTTCACCTTTTTTAAACTAATTACTCCCCTACCAGAGTAATACGGCTAAAAGTAAAAACTGAAAACGTTGCTCTTCTGTTGAAAATCTTTCAGTAGGTCTGCACTGTCTACTGCGGACAAAGCAGGAATGTTTAGCAGATATGTCAGAGTAGACCATCACAAAGCCCGTATTTTCCTTTCTAGCTTTGTCTCCTACAGTTTCGCCACTCAGACGGTCTAGCCGTAAAAATGTCCCCTCTATTTCCTGAATGGACCATGCTGTTTTATGTTTTCAAATCTGTGGTGAAGTCAGTCCACTCAGTGGATGCAGAAGGTTGGACAATAAAATTTCAAGCCTCTGCAGAAAGAGACTATTCATAGGCAACACAGTGGCATCCATATTTCTTTACAGTCAGAGATCTGTTTTCAGCTCAATATCTAGAAATTACTGTTTTATCTCAAAAAGCCAGCAATAACAGCCCTCCCCCAACTTTAGCAAAGCATAAAGCACACAAAAAAGGGAATCAGTTAACAGACACTGTTCAAAGGAAACTTAGAGCTACAGGTCCATGTAAAAAGACAGAAACAATTTCCAGGAAAAGAATAACGACTGAGAGCATTTAATGGAATGTATTTGAAGAAAACAGCATATTTTAAATGCATTAGGTAATGTTTCTGTATCTAAAATCCAATATTTAATAATGTTCCACAAAAAGAACAAGAGTTTTCTAAAATTAGGAATAAGGGTTCTGATAAGACAGATTGACTATTCCAGAGAGAACAGAATGGACTGAGAGAGGAGTGGATATCAGGGAAATAGGATGGCAATATGGAAATGATGCAGAATGAGAAATGAGAAGATGAGAAAAGGGAAAGTCCTATAGTTGGACTTGGCAATCCATTTTCATTACTCCTAGTAGAGAAAAAATTTGAAGACCATTCTATACTATACAACAACTATAAGTTGTTGAATGTATATGTATACATTACTAACATAGTATACTATGTTAATAAACTGTCTTAAAATTATATTTTTTATTCTTGAGACTAGGGATATTGTTTTTCCATTAGTTTTTCTTTACTGTTAGTCTGTAAAAATTCTTAGCTAAAGAATTAACTCCAAGTCTACTCCAGATATTTTTCCATGCATTATTCTAGTAGTCTGAGTCATGAACAAGGAAGTGAAAATCCCTCTTACAAAATGTTGTCTTAGCAAAGTTCATTCTTACCTATGCAACTAAGCACTTCTCACATGTGGTATTTATTGGTATTTACTAGAAATTTACTGGTATTTACCTCTTGTTCTTTGCTTGGTGAATTGTTATTTCTTCTTTTAAACCATATGAAACAGGATTTCCTTCTCTGCGAAGTCTCTATCACCACCCTCAACCTCTTTCCTAGAATGGCCACAAGTATACTTTGTTCACACTCAGATTATAGCAGATAATTATGTTATAGATATAGATTATTATGTTTACACGTGATTTCTCTCAGATAGAGCACACTGAAGTCAGAACATAGTGATTTACTCATAGTAAGCACATGCCACAGAAATATATAAAAGATTAGTGAAAGGAAGGAAGGAAAGAAATGAGGAAGAAAAGAAAGAAGGAAAAAGGAGTAAAAGGGGGGGAAAGTGGAGAAAAAGAAGAGGAAGAGACAAAAGAGAATTCAGTGTTTAAATTAATAACCCACCTCAAAAGTCTTCCTTTTAAATGTCATAGACAAAGTTACTACCGTAGTGAAAGTAAAGGTGAAAAGTGGAAATCTGGTAATTTACCATTCAAATCAACATATTTTTTCCAAATCAAACAAGATACAAAAGTATTATCTTCTTGTTTAATCTTGTTTTCATTAGTTTGAAAATTCTGTGATCTGAATACATAAAGTTTTTGAAAACATTAAATGATTAGTTTATCATGCTTTTAGTGTATATGTCCAATGTCCATGTCGAATGTCTTTTAAACAATTTGATCACTAATAGTAATAACATGCCATAAATATTCTTAATATCTTTTCAAGTCTTACTAACTTTAAATAAAAAGTAGATAATATATCTATAACTATGCTGTGATGCCTTTTCAAGTTTTACTGTATTCACATACAAAAACAAATTAATAGATTTTCACAAAGAAGATATTAATAATACAAAGAATCATGTGCCAATTGCTTTCTATTTAGTTCCACTAAAATGTAATTCTCTCAATTCTGTTCCCATAAAGATGGACTATACTATTATAAATATTTTGGCTTTTTAACTTTAAATTTAAAATATACAAAATCACATTTTGCCATTTAAACTATTATTAGGAGGTTATGAAGCTCATTTCTAAAGAAAAATAAAGTATAGGTGATGTATTAAAAGGCCTGGTAAAATTCATCACTGGGGCTAACTAACATCATAGAAAAACATTTCAGAGGGAGAGAATACACTAATAATAACATATATTTTACCAAAATTGTTTCATATAAAGCACAGATTTCAGAATTATGAATTGTATCTGGATGCTTTTAACCAAAACTCTGTGTGGACCTCTTTGATAGTCTGCCAATGACCATACTAATTATCAGCCTGTTTTTGCTGAAGAAATATATTGGACTGTCCATGGTAGATTTTTTAAGCCACTAAGTTTGTAGTAGTTTGTTACCACAACAGTAAGAAAGCACAGCCATCTCCCCCTTATCCACGGTTTCACTTTTCGCACTTTCAGGTACCCATGGTCAACTGTGGTTTGAAAATACTAAATGGAAAATTCCAGAAATAAACAATTCCTAGGTTTTAAATTGTGCAGGATTCTAAGGGACGTGATGAAATCCCACGCTGTCTAGCTCTGTCCTGCCTGGGAAATGAATCATCCCTTTGTCCAGCTTCTCCTACCTGTTAGTCACTTAGTAGCCTTCTCATTTATCAGACTGACAGTGTAGGCAGGTATCACAGTGCTTGTGTTCAAGTTAGCAGTCCCCAAACTTTTTGGCACCAGGGAACAGTTTCGCGGAGGACAATTTTTCTACGGACCGGGGCGGGGGGGATGGAGGTCTTGCTATCAAAAATAATATATATTTTAATTCGTTTTTCAGTTGTTCATTGTTAGGATATAAAAATAAAATATTGTATATTAACCTTGTATCCTGTAACCATTCTACATTTAATTATTAGTTGTAGTTTCTTGACAGATTCCTTAGGATTTTGTACTGTTATATTTCTTGAATTTTTGCACTAGCTGGAACCTCCAGTAAATTGCTAAACAAAACTACGATATTTTTCTTGTTTCAACCTTTGGGGGAATTCTTTTAGTCTTTCACTTTCACATATGATGTTATCTGTAGATTTGCTTTAGATGTTCTTTATCGTGTTGAGAGAGTTTCCTTCTATTCCCAGCTTGGGGAGTTTGTAACATGAGTGGGTGTGAATTTTTTAAACACCTTACCTGTAATTATTAAGATGACCATATAATTTATCTTTTATTGTTTTAAGGTATTGAATTGCATTTATTAAGTTTTGAATGTTAAACCAAAGTTTCATTCTTGAGATAAACCCTATTTGGTAATGTCACGTCCCCCACACCCCCTTTTTTTAATTGCTGGAATTGGTTTTGTAATATTTTAGGAATTTTTGTGTCTTAGTGGGGAATACAGTGTTTTTCATAGGTTTCTTGTAATGACTTTTTCTGATTTTGGAACTTGGACTGTACTCTGGATGATCTTTAACTATTTAGTTTGTTTACATTTCTCTCATTCTTGTCCTTCATGTCACAGGTTTTAATTATACATATAACTCTAAAACACATTATTATCAATTTTTAAAAAAATTCATTTGAAAGATTTAAGAAATAAGAAAACAAGAATTTTTTAAATTAAGATATGAGAAAAGATAAAGTATTTACACTTATTCATATGTTTACTATTCTGATACTCTTCATTTGCTTGTGTAGATGAGTTTTATATCTGATATCATTTTCCTTTACCCTCAAAAACTTTATCATTTCTTATAGTGTAGGTCTTTGGACAATATATTTATTTGTCTAAAAATGTCTTTATTTATCTTATAAGTTGAAAGATATATATTATTTCTTCCCAATGCTTTAATGATGTGGTTGCATTTTCTTCTGGCTTGTTATGTCTCTGGAGAAATCAGAGGATGCTTATCTTTGATATAATATATCTTTTTTTTTTCTCCAGCTGCTTTAAGATTTTTACTTTCTCTTTGGATTTTGGCTTTCTCAATTTGATTATACTATGCATTGCTGTGGTTTTATTTTTGTTTATTTTTCTTTTAATTTGCTAATCTTCTTTAGTCTTTGGGTTATATATTTTTATCATATTTAGAAAGCATTCAATTGACAGACCTCCGAAATTTTTTTCTTTCCCAATCTCTTCTGGCATTTCAATTATACATGTACTCATTCTCTTAGTGTTTTCCTACCAATCTCTTCCTTTTTTTTTTTTTTTCTTCAGGTGTTTTTCCTCTATACTTTAGTTTATATGATTCCTATTTGTTTTCTTCAAGGTCACCGATCCTTTCTGTGATCTGATTGAAGTGTCTAATCTGTTGTTCAACTCATTCAGTGAATGCTTCATTCAGATGTGATATATTTTAGTTCTGGAATTTTAATTTTTGTAAATATACAGTTTCCATTACTCTCCTGATATTTCCCTATTTGTTAGCTTGTTATGTTCTTGCTTTACTTCAAGTTCTTGAATATATTTATAATAGCTTATATATTTATACATTTATATTTACCCATAAACATTTATTTATATCTATGAAATCTTTATTTTTCCATTAGATAGTCCATCATATCTGTTATTTTGAGTTCTATTATCATTAATTGATATTTTCCTCCTGGTTATATGTCACATTTTACTACTTCTTTACTACTACTACTTTGATTATATACAGTTGGTTATAGCTATGTATGCTACATCATTACGTATTTGGATTTTATTATCTTCCTTCATAGAATGCTGAGTATTTCTCTGGAAAGCAGTTACTTTACTTGTGAATCAGCTTGAACCCTTTTATGTTTGTTTTTAAGTTTGAGTATTGTGGGTCTTAATAGTTTTTACTTTAAAAGAGATTAGCCCTACTCTTAGTCATGGACTGTCTGAGATCACTACTTAGTGATCTGAGTTTTTGGTGAAGTCTCTCCACTCTGGTAGTTCAGTATTAAACATATCCAAGCTTTATGTGAGCTCAGGTGTTTGTTCAGCTTACAGTTCCATACAGTGTTGTTTTTTGTTTTTTGTGGGGTTTTTTTGGGAGGGGGTTGATACATTTTTCCCTAGTAGTTGTTCTTTGCCTAAACCTGTGAAGTTTCTCCCTGTACATATACAGTCTACTATTCAGCAACGTACTCAAGGGGACCTTTATGTGAAATTTTGGAGCACCATTTATGCACAGCTCCCTTCTCTTTGTTACCTTGCCAAGCAAATTCTAGCCAGCTCAGTAGCGGTGATCTGTCTCCCCAGCTCAGCAAGACCACTGTGCACTGTTTGGCTACCCTCTCCTGATGTTGTACTCTGGAAAGTGAGTCCCTGGGGAGGGAAAGGGGAATGATGTGGCTTCACTCATGGGCTTATCTTCTCTCAGTGGTTGAAATATCACACTATCTGTGTTTTTGTGTTTTTTCTGTTCTTCCCAAGCTTCATTTCACCTAGGACCCAACTTAATTTCATAGATCAGTTATACAGGAATATTAAAATGCCTCTCTAAACAATACTTTTGCCAGCTTTTGGAACAATTTCAATTTTAGATTAAGCAATTTGAACGTTTATAATAAATTGCTAAATTATGCCCCAAGGGTGCAGTACCAATAAGATCTTATTTTGTAATATTTATTTCTATAGCATAATATTAAAGAAAATCCAAAGAACAGAAATACAAAAATTCCCAGGTAATGGTTTTATTTGAAGGGTTTTCTTAAAATAGATGGTGAACCTACATCTTTTTATTATGTAATAATGATTTATACTTTTCACATATTTTATGAAGATTCATTTGATTCTATTCAATAGTTAGCTAAACAAAAATGAGAAGCAAGATATAAAATTCATCGTAACCCAAATGAATTTACATTAGTGAATTGATAGTCAATTGTTTCAGGTAGGTATATCAACATATATTGTAAATGGACTGTAGGCAGAGAACTTTTTTTTATATATATATAAATTTTCTAAGCTCTGCAGGTCTGCTCTCAAGCATGGTATAATAAAAAGATCTCTAAATTAGGAGGCAGAAGGACTAGTATCTAACCTTAATACTTAACCCTAACTGTATTTAAGCGAGTCTTATAATATTTCTAGGTGTCTCTGATCTGTAAATAAGAGATGTTAGATTATCCAAGACAATTATTTAATTTGTTAGAACAATCACCATGTGAACTGAAGCAACTGAGGACCAGGGTATATGGTCTCAAAGTTTTTTTCCATTCTTGCTGAAAGGGATTCTTTATGAATTGGTAAGGTTGATGCCACCTATAGGATAAAATTTCAACAGGGGCAGATATTTATAACTCATGGCATACATATTGGCCATAGTAATTATTAGTAGCTTCCTGCCTCATTATAAAAGTCCTATTTTCTCAGAGCCATGCTCTTGGTAAATTGTATCCTGGCATTTCATACCACTAATTATATCTCTTTTAAGTATCCTGCAGAAGAATCCACTCGCTGGAGTTTCCTCTATCCCATGAGTTTTGTGACCCCTCAGCAAAGTCATCTGGCTTATCAGCATATCTCTTCTGTCAAGCCTTCCTCATTTTGAGTGTTTCATATTATACTTTACTTCAGAAAAGTCTTAGAGATGAAAATATCTGTTTTTTTTTTCTATCTGAATACTTTCAAACCATGTTGAGATGAACAGCATTTATCTTGTGATGAAATATCATCAGATTAATGACATACAGATTAATGTCTAATTTAATATCTTAAAACATGTACGTATATGATAAAATATTAACAGAAAAAATGAATTTATTTGACCCACTGCACTACAGACGTAGAATACTAGTATGTTATTTTTATTTAGCACTTTTATGTGATAACCTTTATATATACTACCTTGATATTTCACCTTAATACCCAAACAGGCAAAATAGGCACATTTAAAATAGCCAGTCTTAACACATTTGAGTGTCCTAGTAACAGAGAGGTGTACCTTTATCCAGTTATCCCTGAAATATCCCTTCAATCACTGAAGTAACTCTTTTCTTTAAATCAAGAATATTTTAGATTTTTATTGTTAAAATCCATTTACAGTCTGTTCTGTGTGCCGGGGGCACTGTGGTTCAATGTTAGTATTTCTATTTGTTCTATATCTTGTTTGAATTCAGTTGCTTATGGATTATTGTAGTATTCTACTTTTTTTTTTCTTTCTTTCTTTCATGGTGAGAACATCCCTGAGTGAATTTACAGCAATAAAATATAATCGTGTTGATGGCCTGCTTATTACTTGCCAATTTATTGCTGCTAGCCAATAAGTACTTGGTACTGAGAGTGTATTCCTGTTAAAGAATATGAAAGAATTCTGTATACTTCACTGTAAATTACTTCTGGTAAGCTACTGAAATATATTTAACTCTGAAACATAAATAGGTTCTCTGATTAATATAAATACTCAGAAGCATATTGAAGAGTTTGACGTCTGATTACTTTTCAACATTCATATGTTAAGAGGCTTTTGTTCAACTGTTAAATAAATTGAATTTGAGAGTCTTGAATTACAGGCTCTGATTATAGACTCAACAGAGTATGAACTCTTAAGTTTTTCTAACATTGTTGCATAAAATACTCATTGATATAAAAAGAAGGGAAATGTTAAATTAGAACATTGAAAATTACATTTTCAGACCTTTAGCTTAACACTATTGCTATTCACCTGGTCTCACAGGTATACTTAATTCTAATGCAACATTTCAGACATCCCATATTTTTCTTCTACAAAAAGTAGTGAATTCCTGAGCTATATCATCATTGATTGGGTGTTCCTTGGTGTGGACCTGGCACTAGGTGGGTGCTTTTGGAATGCAAACTGTTTAGTTTCCAACTTCTGAATCTCCACTGATGATAACAATGACCATTATGTATAACTAATCATACACATTGTAGTTTAGGAGGTAGTCTTGGTCAATAGATATTAAATACTACTTGTGTGAAAACTGTGTATTAATTTGATCAATTTCAGTACTATCCTCCTTGAGAGTGCCTGCCAGTTCCAGAGATACTGCCAAACTGAAAATTTCACCTCTTATAATCTCTTAAAGTTAGGATTCTGGAGACATAGATTAAAATTAGATGTGTTCTCACAAGATTTGGAAGTGAAGTGAAAATATCTGCTGGCCTCTTTTGATTCACTCTGTTGTCTAGCAGTTATCAGAATAGATAATGATATGTGGAAATAACCTGGCATCCAGCCATGATTTTAGCAACATGTCTTGTAATTAGATTAGGAGTACATTCTTCCAAAATAATAACATTCCTAATTTTTTTAAACTTCACATCAAAAAGTAACTTTAATGATTTCCTTGTGAGTGTAAAGATAATACTACTCTGTGGATCATATTCTTTTAAGTATTAAGATACAAATTCATTAAGCCATGGCTTTCAATTCTAACTGAGGTTGTAGAGTCTGTGTCATATAAGACCTTCAGTGAAGCTGGGCCAGGATGTCACAATCATGCTGATCATACTTACTTAACCTTATTATTCCAGGGGTGGTTTTCCAACCCCAATACTATTAGAAGACATATATCTTCAGGGTTATAAGACATCAAATTTGGGATACTACATGCTAAGGAGTCAACAGAGTCACCATGTAATATTTCAATATTCTGTCCTCTTCAGTTTGTTTGCTACAGCTAGAATAATAAAGCTAAAACTTTGAAAAGGGGAACTGCCTTACTAATGTATATTAGCTAAAGGTGTGGAGAAGATTATATGTACTGGGATGGTGGTGAGGCAAGGCTGGCAGAGGGAAATTGTGGGGTCCCACTGGTTTCTGTATCTTTTAAACTCCGTATCGATGTATACTGTATTATTTTTAGGATCGTTTTAGCCCTTCCCCTCTGTAATTTTACAGTGATAAACTATCTTGTCTTATTTTGTATTAACTGCTACTAGCAAATATAACCTGATCATAGCCATAATAGGATCAGGTTGATTTGATAGATTAATTGTCCACTAAATACCAGAATTGTTTCTATTTGTGGAAATCTGGCCTAGGGAGAGAAATAGAGAGCATCACTGATTATATAGGGCTACCGTGAGTATGATCATGTCTCTCATCAAGAGTTGCCAGGCATTCATGGAAATCACGCTTGTACGCAAATAATTTGCCAAATTTTTTAGACTACATGGGCAATTAACAGCTAAACACATAGTTTCAACTGAAGTAACAGTTATTTCTATTAAAAATTTTTTGCTCTATAAAAATGTGGTATCTCATCCTGCTTATAACATAAGATATATGGGATTCAACTTTTGTAGAAAAGAGCCTCAGTGGCCAAGAGAGAAAATAATATCATTATGAGAACGTACTTTCTTAGAGAAACCAGATCCTAAAGCAATGGGATTTCTCTTGGCACCTAGGCTGACATATGGAGTTAAACCAAATTATAATCAGAAGCTTGGTCTGTTATTGGCACTAAAATTAAAAAATGAATAATTCTGTGGGTGATTCCACCCACTGACTGAATAGACTTGAGAGAGGGTGACTTCAAATGTTGTCTGTTGTCAAGTAAAACACTGCTGAAAAAACCTACATGCCTATATTTAGCTAAGGCTGTACACACAGCCAAGGAAGCTTTTGTGGGTGAGGTCACTCAAAGACAGAAAATCCTGTAAGACTCTGGAGTTGATGGGAGAAGTTTCTGTTGAGGTATCTCCAGTCACAATGCAACTCCTTCTAGACTATGTTTCAGAGCAATCTTACTGGCTTTTTTTGCTGAGGCATCTTCCCAATTTCCAAAAGTATTTGAGTAGGACTGGTTACCCAAACATCTTAAGTGGACTCTGTGGTTAGCATTTTGAGATGAAGACAACAAAACCCAGTCTAACTATTTTAAGCACAGAGAGATTGATTAGAGTATATTGAGTGGCTGATAGAATCCTTAACAGAGTTAGAGGTGGGAGGGTGGCTAGACACAGCCTAGAACAAAGGCAGCCAAGGTAAATACTCAACTGCAAGACTGTTGGTGGAAGCCGTATGGACACTGTCTCATGCCAGTTGGCACCTATGACAACAGGAAGCAGATGCTAGAATCTCTGCTTGAGCTGCCACAGAACAAAATGCCTCCTCTTATGTATTTACACAATGTACCTAGCTCCTCCCGCAGCTCAAGGTGTTCCTTCTCTTCTCCTAATTCTCTACTAAAGTTTCTGCCTGGAAGATTTTAAAACAGTGGCTGCAAAGGAGTCTCTTAAGTTTACTTTTTTGTTTTTCAAACATTGCCCATATTTAGAATGGCATGCTAGAAGGGAGTTGAGTGGATATTGAGCAATCCAACCCACACTATCTTCTGGAGAAATTTAGGTCCATGTCAGCTACTCTGCTTACACAGAATAGTGTAAGGGGGGGAGAATGTAATCGAAATGATCCAAATACCTAAATATTGTAAATATTTTTCAGTGGGAATAAGAACATAGCAACAAAAACTGATTAATCATCAAAGCTCAAATAGACTTACTTGTGAATATTAAAGTTTAAAAACTGTTTTTGGAGTGAGGAATCCTGTTGACTAGATGAAGCTAGGTAGAAGTACTTTTTAAATTAGGCCGATAAAAATTTCAGGTTAATACACGAAAAAAATGGCTGAAAACAAGAATAAGCTAAATCTTAAAGAAAAACATGAAAAGTTTGGATTATTTTTAATTGTTTTCTTTAAAATTATAAATCATTGAAGAGATTATTAAGATCCATTAATTAATATTTCCTTTATCTTTCACCATTGTACCATTCCCTTAATTTTACAGTTTATAATCTTTCCCTTTTTGCCTTTTTACTCAAAGTTTGAAAGGTTTATTAAGCAAAATGTATGATCAATATCTACAAAATCCAAGTTGGGGCGTTTGATAAATGATGAAGGAATGAAGAAAAATACAAGGAATGCAACTCCACCCTGGAAAACTGCTTAATACTGTGTAGAAATACGCTTTGGTTTATGTAAAGAGAATTTCAAGAAGATGAGTAATGTGCTTTTTCTCTCTTGGAAGTGGTTTTCTTTTCCCTTGTTGCATAATTCCAATATGAATCTACTAAAAAAACAATTTATTACATGTTTATAGTGTGCCATATACCATGCTAGATGTTGAATTTTAGAATTCATAATTCATTTTCATAAAATGTTAACAATTTCCTTAAGTGTTGTATCATAATTAATTCTAAAATATGTATTTATATTTAATAGGCAATAATCAAAAAACAACTGGGAGACTATATAGCTTTAATAAAAATACACAGTCTGTTTTTATAGATCATATTTTATTAATGATGTAAGATAACTTTTTCTTAAGTCACAGAAATTATTTTAAGGAAAGTTTTTTTTTTCCAAAATGTAATGCATTTTCTCTAAAGAAATGCATACATTAGTCCATGCAAAACAAGAATTTCCATCTCTGAAATTAATTCCAAACCAAGTCTAATTTGTGATCATAAAATACTCTATATAGTCTCCCATTTATAATCTAGTGATAATGTACCTAAAAATAAAACCTAAGTCTTTATATACGCTCCCTTTTTAATAATCATAATAAATACAATTCTAGATGAGAGCCATGGGTTCAACAGCCTTTAAGTTTTTAACACAGATGTGTTTCCAGAAGGACTGATATTCATGCTAAGCAAGTGATGATCAAGCTGGATGCATATCAGGTTCACCCACGAATCTGTAAGCACCCAGAGACTCTGATTGCATAAATCAAAGAAGTAGTCTGGACACTGGCATTTTGTTTAAAGTTCTTTAAGTGATTATACTGGGAGCCAGAATTGAGAGATGCTGTCCTGGACATTAATCTCAAAAGATTATAAACACGAAACCTAAAACATCCTCAGTTTCTACTAATAAACCTATCACTTATCCATGAATGCACCTAAGCAGTTCTTGAAGCTTTAGATTCCCAATCTGCATTTATTTTCAGCATTTGTCACAACCAATTAACAAATTTAATATACTATTAATTAAAATTATTTTATTTAATGTCATTGTTTGTAGTCTGGTGGCTGTTGGATATGATATAAACATGTGCTTTCAGGTTTTAAAAAAAAATATTATGGCATCCTGTATGGATATGGTAGACTGGCATTCAGAAAGTATTCTACTCTCCTTCTAGTACCTCTAGCATTTAGATGGAAAACTATAGACTGCACTTCCCAGACCTCTTTAGAACTGCGGCTCCAAATGGGATTTAAATTCAGGCAATGAGATTGGCCTTGCATGATATTGGGAAATGGATGTGAGCAGAGACCAACCTTTGGATGCAACCACTATTTCTGGGGGCAAGTGCAGAGATAAAAGTATTTAGTTTCCTGAAGCAAATAAACAGGGGTTTCAGTATCCAGTCTTAAGTTTTAGGAGTGTTGAGAGGCAAGGTTTGGGACATCCATTTTACAAGTGTGGTTTATGATAAGTGAGGTGTAGTTATGTAAATGGCAGCAGTAGCAGCTAGGGCTTCCTGATTATGGAACATGCCTGACTATGTCAGGTTCCTGATTCTGGCAGTAAGGGTGTGATTCTGTATGTGGTCGCTTCCTAATAGTAGAAGTGGCACTGGCCACTCTGGTGGCAGAATTGAATGATGTGTCTTTGGTAGTCATTCCTGGAAGGTAAACAGAGTATACTTGCTCAGTCTTCCCAATGATTCTATAATTTATTATTTAATTATCTCTAATAAACTTCCTGCTTAAACTAGCTAGCATGGATATTATATGCTGAAATTAAATGTGTGATAACTATCTTCCCACATATGACCTAATTTTCATACATACACATGTATGTGTATTTAAATCTGTATGTATGTATTTAAATCTGTGTGTATGTATTTAAATCTGTTCTCAGATGTCCTAAACAGGGAAGTAAGGTTTTGGTTTCCTTTCCCTAAAACTTCCGTTACTTTTATCATGTTTTCTGAGTTACTGAAACCAAAAATTAATGCAGTATTCCTGTTTTGGTTACGGTATACAACTTTATTAAACTGTAATATAATGCCTCTTGCCCCTGATCTTTAAGCTGGGAAGGGCAAGGCACAGAGGCAAAATTAGACCAAAGTCATGTCTCCATATAATAACTTATAATGACTCATATAACCCTACCTTGATCATAATCTATCTTTAAGATAAATTCTTCAAACAATTTTATTATTAATTTGAGAGCTTTATCAATTGCCCATGTTGGAAGGACCATCACAGTTATTTATTTCAGCAATCTAAAGTACTTTTGACATAAAGTTCTGTCAGGCCAGGACTATGGTAGGATAGGTAAACAGAGAAGGTGCCAGGAGAAACTTCTAGAGATACAGTACAACACTGATCACAATATTCAGAGGATATCAGGTAGCTCCTGGCCCAGTGATTGAGTCTGGTAATAAACTGAGGATTAAACTGGTTGTTAGTGCCAGGAAGGCCTGAGAGTAGGTTCAGCAAGTAAAAAATACCCAGTTAGATTTGACTTTCAGATAAAAAACAAATAATTTTTAGTATAAACAAGATTTGGGACAGACTTATACTAAAAAAATAAATTCCATTGTTTATCCGAATCCAAATTTAACTGGGTGTACTGTGTGCTATCTGGCAACTCTACCTTGCAACTGATAACAGTAACCAGAAGTCGTAAGGACCAGGTTCAGATGCAATGTTTCCATCTCTAAAGAAAACAAAGCAGGGCTGCAATTCTGTAAAAATTGAAGTACTCATCGAAAGTTTAAGACTGAGGCCAAGTTTCTTGAAACAAGTCTCAAAATGTCTTGTGTTGTCAAGGAAGACAGTGAGAAAGTGTGTACTCAAACTTAGCTTTGAGTTATTAGAGAAGGAGAGGAACCTGACACGTTGTCACACCATTGGGCTTATGACTCCTTAAAACCCTTGGCTAGAAGTAATGTTATTTAACATCTAGGACTGGAATAAAACATATGGGAATCAAAGTGTACTCAGTGGCGAAGCTTGGACATTAATGACAGCAGGAAACGTTAATGAAAGAAGATTGGTCATTGCATTTAAAAATTTCTGAATCTTAACAATTTACTTGGATTTTATCTGTTACTCTTTATTGAGCTCTGGTCTCTCAGTATACACTTGGGTACCAGCTGTTCTCTTGACTGTTTTTTATTTGTTAATTTTACTCATTGCCTTGCTGAGTCTCATTCTGAATTTTAACCTTTCAAATAAATTCACTTTGATTTTTAAAACATTAAAGTTTATATTGTGTCTTAAAAAGCAGGCTTCACTTTTCCAAAAGTGTAGCACCAAATGACGTATTTACAGTCAGATTTCTTGAAATGAAGCAATTTGAATTTAATCTGCTATCTTAAATATCTTAATACCCATTGTGTATGAGAAAAGGTCAATTCAAATTTTGTATTTAGGTATTGCTTATGATTTTGGAAACACCTGAATCTGGTTTTATTTGTTCTTAAGGGTCATTTGGTTGAGGCTCAAAGCATTATGCACAATTATTCTAGATAATTTTTTCTTTAGATTTAAAATGAAATATTTGTCTTTAAGAAATACAAATGTTGGGCTTCCCTGGTGGCGCAGTGGTTGAGAATCCGCCTGCCGATGCAGGGGACACGGGTTCGTGCCCGGGTCCGGGAAGATCCCACATGCCGCGGAGCGGCTGGGCCCGTGAGCCATGGCCGCTGAGCCTGCGCGTCCGGAGCCTGTGCTCCGCAATGGGAGAGGCCACAACAGTGAGAGGCCCGCATACCATAAAAACAAAAACAAAAACCAAAAAGATGCAGGGGACACGGGTTCGTGCCCGGGTCCGGGAAGATCCCACATGCCGCGGAGCGGCTGGGCCCGTGAGCCATGGCCGCTGAGCCTGCGCGTCCGGAGCCTGTGCTCCGCAATGGGAGAGGCCACAACAGTGAGAGGCCCGCGTACCATAAAAACAAAACAAAAAAAACCAAAAAAAAAAAAAAAAGAAATACAAATGTTTTAGTATCTTAAACTCAATAATTATAAGTAAATAAGGGCAGGTGTTACCCAAGAGCCATAATCCTATTAATTTCTGAAATACAATACCCTTTGTAAACTGGAGATAAATATAGGTATTATTAACCTGTTCATCTGAAGAATTATGTTGTACTAGCCATATATAAATAACTATCTGCTTTTTGTACAGAAATATACTTCTATGCAATTAATTATACCAGTTATATAATTTTTAAAAATTCTACATTAAACTTCAGGAGTAATTAATGAGTATAGGATTAATATAATGTAAACAAATACACTTCACCATACATTTGTTTTACTAGCTTAAGAAACAGTGACTTTGATATGTTTCCTTTAATAATAGGCAAAATCACAAACATATTTTATGACACAAGAAAAAAAGTTTACTTATGTCTAGAATTTGACCCTAGCTAGACTCTCAAAATATATTTTTTTGTAGCTGTGAGTAATGATTCTTCATGTCAAAATGAAGGTTACAAATGCACAGTATATTTTGGTAAACAATACAGATAATATAATTGGTAAAAAAATACAGATAATATAATTGGTAAGTTGCTAGCTAAGGGTTCATAATTTTAGACAAAGTAAAATAGTTTATAGTTATCACTCAATAGCTGATTAAGTGATTTTCAGTCTTTTCAAAGCGCTGATAAACCATACTTCCATCAATAGCCATTACTCTTCAAGAGAATGATTCTTCACAGGATAGAAGAGAGATAAGTTGTCTTACGTGGAACTGTAGCCAGCTCTCCTGAGCAAAGCATGAAATTAAAACAACGATCCAACTAATTCTAAGCTCTCCACCTATTCACTCTTCCCCTTCCCTTCCTCTATTGAGTATGATTGTGTTAACAGTGAGGGTCTCTATCATATCAAAATTGGGGCTATGATATATCTGAGAAGTTGAACCAAATACAATAATTTATATGGATGGTTTCAGGCAGGTACAAGTGTGTCCACAATGTTATCTAGGGGTAGGAGGCACTGAAAAGCAAAATTTAAGATAAAGCCATGGTGGGGTGAGGGATATGGATCAATAATGAAATCCCTTTGGAAAATCTCCATGGTAAAAGAAAAGTCCGGTCTGATGGACTGTCCATGACAAGATCTAGGGGAGAAAATACTTTCGGGTTCAGTGTGAACAACCTCTTGTCACTCTTTGAAAGGAAAGGTACTTACATGAAAAAATATATAAATATATAATATAACAAAAATATTAATAATATGCTTTTAAAGAATAAGAAGCCCAATCAACTCTTTTGTGAAATATCCACAAAGAAATGAAGAGAGAGGGTAGAGGGACGGTGGTGACAAGGAAAGTCTGTGGTCCTGTAAGGGTAACAAAGTAGCTCTTGGCTTATGTGAACCCCTGAAAGAGTGGCTTGCTGTATTGGGGCTATTTAGGAGATAAGGCTGAAAACTTAAAGAAAAGTGAGAGGAATTCCAGTAGTGATTCAGACTGGTATAAGAGAAGATGAGAAAAAATGCTAAGGTACTCCCTAAGAGAAGATAAGGAGATCTGGCATAAGCTATTAAATCAGAGGCTTTTGCATATAAATGATAAGGTAACATCATTGTTATCCCCAAGCAGGGAAGGCATGGAGGTTATTCAGTTAACAATTGACTTTTTGGGTTATACTAAACAAAGTGTTCAGTCTGTGTTTCATTCCACATGATGAATAAATTAGGCTTACATGCTTGAGTAGCTATATTTATCATTAGCATATAAAGAGTTTTTTACTCAAGGATTACTTTAAAAAAAATCTAATCTTTATCAAAACTTTCCTTTGATAACTTATATTCTGATATTTGCCCTCCAATCCAAGTGAAATTTTCAGTTCGTGACAAGTTTACAATCCTTTACTTGCAATTCCCCAATCCAAAAAGTTCTGAAACCTACTTTCTCCCGTTGCAGAGCACAGGCTCCGGACGCGCAGGCTCAGCGGCCATGGCTCACGGGCCCAGCCACTCCGCGGCATGTGGGATCCTCCCGGACCGGGGCATGAACCCGTGTCCCCTGCATCGGCAGGCGGACTCTCAACCACTGCGCCACCAGGGAAGCCCCTGAAACCTACTTTTAATGTATGCCATCGGTAGCAAAGCCTGAGGAAACCTCTCACTTGTTGAGAGAGAGAGACAGAGACAGAGAGGGAGGGAAAAGATGGAAGGAAGGAAGGACAGGAGGAAGGAAGGAAGGAGGACAAAAAAAACTGGATCTGATTTGGACTGATATGAGGCCATTTACAATATTTTACTTGTTACACACCTTAGTGTAAATATTCTTATAAGTCATTATTTTAATATTTTGATTATAGCTCTGCTTACACTCTCATAAAGGGGTATTCCATAATATATAGCATATATAACTCTCTAAAATATTTTTAAAACTTGAATTTTGAAACACATCTGTCACCAAGGGTGAAGAGAAAGGGTCTAAAGGTTTTTGGACCTATAGTGAAATGGATTATAGAAGATCAGAATTAAGTAAATGAGGGCTTGGGTAGTTCCACTTAACAGATGAATTAATAGCTGGAGTAGTCTGCTGGCCTGCCTTCCTCTCTCTCTTCTCTACTTAAGTATTTACTAAGTAGTAGATCAGTGTTAGCTACTTGACATACAACTCTAAGCAAGACAGTCATAGTTCATGTCTTAGTGGGTCTTACAGTCTAGTAATTAGTTAGGCAATTTCATCAGTCTAAGTATTATATCAGAAGATATTCAGAATATTTCAGGAGCATTTAAGAGATATACAAAACCTGGATGTAAGAGTCTGGGGAGTTTAACTGCTTAGCATAATAGAGTGAGAAGAATTTGGAGTTCCTAGGAACTATCAGAGGAAAAAAATGGAGAAATAGGGTCATTAATTAATACTTACATAGCACTTACCTATAAAACAGGCACTATTCACAGAAACCCTGTGAAATAGGTGCTATTAATATCCCTGTTTTGGACTTTTCTGGTGGCGCAGTGGTTAAGAATCCGCTTGCCAATGAAGGGGACATGGATTCAATCCCCGATCTGGGAAGATCCCACATGCCGCGGAGCAACTAAGCCAGTGGGCCACAAAGCCTGAGCCTGTGCTCTAGAGCTCAGGAGCCACAACTACTGAGCCCATGTGCCACAACTACTGAAGTCCGCGCGCCTAGAGCCTGTGCTCCGCAACCCACTGCGCCACCAGGGAAGCCCCTGAAACCTACTTTTAATGTATGCCATCGGTAGCAAAGCCTGAGGAAACCTCTCACTTGTTGAGAGAGAGAGACAGAGACAGAGAGGGAGGGAAAAGATGGAAGGAAGGAAGGACAGGAGGAAGGAAGGAAGGAGGACAAAAAAAACTGGATCTGATTTGGACTGATATGAGGCCATTTACAATATTTTACTTGTTACACACCTTAGTGTAAATATTCTTATAAGTCATTATTTTAATATTTTGATTATAGCTCTGCTTACACTCTCATAAAGGGGTATTCCATAATATATAGCATATATAACTCTCTAAAATATTTTTAAAACTTGAATTTTGAAACACATCTGTCACCAAGGGTGAAGAGAAAGGGTCTAAAGGTTTTTGGACCTATAGTGAAATGGATTATAGAAGATCAGAATTAAGTAAATGAGGGCTTGGGTAGTTCCACTTAACAGATGAATTAATAGCTGGAGTAGTCTGCTGGCCTGCCTTCCTCTCTCTCTTCTCTACTTAAGTATTTACTAAGTAGTAGATCAGTGTTAGCTACTTGACATACAACTCTAAGCAAGACAGTCATAGTTCATGTCTTAGTGGGTCTTACAGTCTAGTAATTAGTTAGGCAATTTCATCAGTCTAAGTATTATATCAGAAGATATTCAGAATATTTCAGGAGCATTTAAGAGATATACAAAACCTGGATGTAAGAGTCTGGGGAGTTTAACTGCTTAGCATAATAGAGTGAGAAGAATTTGGAGTTCCTAGGAACTATCAGAGGAAAAAAATGGAGAAATAGGGTCATTAATTAATACTTACATAGCACTTACCTATAAAACAGGCACTATTCACAGAAACCCTGTGAAATAGGTGCTATTAATATCCCTGTTTTGGACTTTTCTGGTGGCGCAGTGGTTAAGAATCCGCTTGCCAATGAAGGGGACATGGGTTCAATCCCCGATCTGGGAAGATCCCACATGCCGCGGAGCAACTAAGCCAGTGGGCCACAAAGCCTGAGCCTGTGCTCTAGAGCTCAGGAGCCACAACTACTGAGCCCATGTGCCACAACTACTGAAGTCCGCGCGCCTAGAGCCTGTGCTCCGCAACAAGAGAAACCACGACAATAAGTCCGCGCACCACAACGAAGAGTAGCCCCCGCTCGCCGCAACTAGAGAAAGCCCGCACGCAGCAAGGAAGACCCAACACGGCCATAAATAAATAAATAAATAAAACATATCCCTGTTTTACAGGGACTTCATGGTATGAAAAAAACTGGCAAGATACAATTCATATAAGCATTCACATGCAAATCTGTTCTAGCAGTAGCTCTTTCCTCTTGCCTGTGTTCTTTTGCAAGGTGAAAGGGTCCTTTCCCACATTAAATTTGATCCACCTAAACTGGATTAGGGGCTAAGTTTCTGAAAGGCTAATGAAAGGTTGTGTCTATCATTTCTTCCAGGTTGATATTATCTTATCTGTTTACAAAATCATATGATCAATTGCCAGAGACACAGAGCCATCTGTCTCCGATTGTAATCCTGAATAGAATTCTTGAAGCCGATTTAACGGTATGAAAGTTATAACAATTCTACTACCAACTTGAAGGAAAAAATAACTTCTTTGCTTGTTTCCAGAAAAATGATCCATCAATCACAGCATTCACTGTATATTTTAGAAATTGATTCTGAGTGTGTACCATTAATAAGTAGAATAAATTCATGAGATTCTTTGGGGATTTTAAGGAAAGATAAAAGGGCTTTGTAAGAAGCATTAAAACAAAATCTTTATTAAACATTATTTTAAGTACAAATATAAAATCAAATAGTTTAAATAAATGTAAACATAATAAATAATTTTTATAATTGACTTTTTCCTCAAGAGAACTATATTTAGAATCATACTTGAACTATGACACCTCTGGTGTATATCATAAAAAGTTGCATTGTGTTTTGGTTTTACCCTATATAAAATTCATAGTACAAAAATACTTCTTACAACTATAATGGATGATTGTACTGAGAATTAAATTTGAGGCACAGTGTCTCCAATCTCAGTATTTGATAGTTCTCTTATAGACCTGAGACACAGGGTAGCTTATTGGATTTTATAGAACCAATAAGAGTATTTTTAATCCATTTACATATGTTTCCACAAAAAACTATTTTATAATCAAATACTAACACTTACGCCAATTTCTAAGTTACTTTTTTTTTTTTTTTTTTTTTGGTATGCGGGCCTCCCTCTGCTGCGGCCTCTCCCGTTGCGGAGCACAGGCTCCGGACGCGCAGGCCCAGCGGCCATGGCTCACGGG
>NC_041218.1:84519747-84533446 GCF_002837175.3 Physeter macrocephalus
GCGGGCCTCCGTCTGCTGTGGCCTCTCCCGTTGCGGGGCACAGGCTCCGGACGCGCAGGCCCAGCGGCCATGGCTCACGGGCCCAGCCGCTCCGCGGCATGTGGGATCCTCCCAGACCGGGGCGCGAACCCGGTTCCCCTGCATCGGCAGGCGGACGCGCAACCACTGCGCCACCAGGGAAGCCCTCTAAGTTACTTTAGATTCTAATAGGAGAGAATGTTTATATGTAAAAAATGAAATAGAATTCTTCCTTGGAGTGAAAGGTTTCTTTTTTTTTTTTAGGTATTTATTATGAAAAACTTGGCTACTTTCTCCTTAAATCTCATATTATACCATGGTTAGGTATGGTTCTAAGAAATCATTTACTCTGTAGCCAATTTTTAAATTTTCATAATAAAATCCCATGTGAACCATTATTCTTGAGATGAGACAAAAGCCATATGGTTATAATGTATGCTGTCAGATTCCTTTAGTGAAGTAAGAGGATGCTGATAAAACTTAACCCAGCATTTAAAACAACCTAAGACATGTGTTTCGATGAATACGTTTTTCATGATCTATAGCAAAATTATAGGGATCACTATTATACATAGATAACTGTTAAGCTTCACTTTCCTAGTGGTTTGTCAATAAAATTTAGGACAAATTTATGGGATATTTCTAAGAAATATGTCTTCTTCTCTAGTTGTATTTTTTAATGTTTAAATAAAATTATTAGAAATGCATGAAAAAACTGAAGCATTGTGTGTTGATTCCATTTCGAACTGAATTCTATCCACAGAGTTGATCAATGCTTCTTTGCAGCACATGGATACCTTACGTACTTCTGTTTTTGCATTGATAAATCTAAATTTCAATTCTCCTCTATTTAACTGCATACTCTTTGAGGACCGACAATGACCGTATACATTTTTCTTTATCTCCAGCATTGTGCCTAGTACATAGAAACATTCGATAAATGTTTGTTGACCTAAATTTAAATCTTTGTTTAATCATGGAAAATTGTTTGTACTGACAGCAAAATATGTCTTCCTTTTATTTCTTGCAGTAGTGGGTTATTTTTTTTTTTTTCCCCCAGAAAGAAATTTACATCAGTAGTCTAGAGTGAGTGTCTATAACCGGGCATACTATTAGAGTCTTGAAAAATCAGTAAAAGATCCAGAGTAGAATCAAGTCAATAGCACAGCAGCAAAAATGTGTTAACTGAAAAAAATCATGAGTGTGGAAGATGGTCCTGGCTGGTGATGGATAATATTCAGAAATATGTGGGAGGTAAATTAATATTAAGTATAGTTTTTTTTTTGTTTTTTTTTTGCTGTACGCGGGCCTCTCACTGTTGTGGCCTCTCCCGTTGCGGAGCCTGGACGCGCAGGCTCAGCGGCCATGGCTCACGGCCCAGCCGCTCCGCGGCATGTGGGATCTTCCCGGATCGGGGCACGAACCCGCGTCCCCTGCATCGGCAGGCGGATTCTCAACCACTGCGCCACCAGGGAAGCCCTGAAGTATAGTTTTCAATTGACAATTAATCCTATAATTTTTTTCCTGAGCTCTAGATTTCTAATTTTCTACCAGATATCTCCACCTAAAATATTTTGTAGGTTCTTCAACCTCTCTTGTTTGAGAAACACCACAATCACCTAGGATCTCCATTCTCCCCCAGAACTCTGGGGAGTCGTCTTTAGCCAACTCGGCTCACTCGACCTACTTAATATCTCTTTAAGCTATCTCTCTGTTTTGCATATTTCTTTATTTTCCCTTAATTCAGATCTTTATCATTTCTTGCTTAGCTTACCACAAAATCCTTCTAAATTGTCCTCTTGCTTCAGGTATGGTAACTCCCTAATCCATTCTTATAATCAAAGTAACAGTAATATTTCTGAAGTTCAAAGGTAAATCTCTACTTAAAACTTCCCTACCACAATCAGTAAAATCTCAAAATCTATAAAAATATATTCATTCCATCACGTTCACTAAAATCTCAAGTTCAGTAAAATTCCCAATTTTGCACACAAAAACCTTTCATGACACGACCTTTCAGCCATCTCTACCCTTATGCTATTTTCAAACATGTACTCTATACTACAGTCATAACTAAGGCACATTTTTGGCTTCTAAGATGCTGTGCATTTTCTGGGAATACAGCAACCCCACACTCTTTCCTCTACCCATATTCAGCAAAAAACATCTTTGAACCATCTCCCCAGTTTTCAAAGATACATTTTTCCCCTCACATATGCTTTTATAGAACTTTATGAATGTTGAATATTGCACTTACCATTTCTTTAAATATTTAATTTTATTGGTCTTCTCACTGGAATAAGCCTTTCAAGGACAATGTATGAAATGTACTCTTTCCATCTACAGTACATAGCAAAATGCCTGGCACTCAACTGACTGATGTCAGTGACTTCAGATTTCATGTTGATGCTGCATTTTTTTTCCATACTCTTCTTTTTACTTCCTCTGCATATTCACAACCAAAATCTCTAACATGTTCGTTTTTGACATTGAAAATTTGAAAACACAAATGCTTATATCTATTACCTGTGAGAACACATACAGACTGTAACACTTATTTAGTCCTCAATAAAACACACTACGCGGAGCACAGGCTCCGGACGCGCAGGCCCAGCGGCCATGGCCCACGGGCCCAGCCGCTCCGCGGCATGCGGGATCCTCCCAGACCGGGGCGCGAACCCGGCCCCCCTGCATCGGCAGGCGGACGCGCAACCACTGCGCCACCAGGGAAGCCCCAACATGTTCGTTTTTGACATTGAAAATTTGAAAACACAAATGCTTATATCTATTACCTGTGAGAACACATACAGACTGTAACACTTATTTAGTCCTCAATAAAACACACTACTCTACAATTTTTTTCACCTTTTGTATGTATTTCCTTTTTCCAACTTAAATGTTTCAAATATGTTCTACGCTTTTGACCTTCGTTGGATTTACATAATTAGGATGGCCATGCAAGGCAGTGTGCCTGGGAAAAAAGCCTGTTTACTCCTGAGGCCCAGAGCATTTATTATTTTCTCTCCCTCCCACTCTCAAAATTGTTCAAGCTTAGATACTAAATAATTTGGTAACACAACAATTAATATCTATTTCACTGTTATTTATTTATGTTTACTAGTATTGAATATGAATATTTATATAAATAAAATATAAAATAAGTGAAGAAATTACTAAATCTGTTGACCTCAGGGTGATACAAACTGCAAGCAGCAAGAGAGAGAAAAAAGGTTCAAAGAAGAAATGGGTATTAAACGGACTGAACTAGAAATATGAATTTTAGACAAGTTATTATTCTTTAAGTGGGCATAAGTAACTTTGGTGAAATAATTCAGAAGGGTAGATGCACCATGAGGAAAGCCTGTAGTTTGAAGAATCTCAAGTTTTGGTAACTTTTCTTTATTTCAATGACTAAATAAAGGTCTATAATAATATGCAAAGTTTATTTTTCTTTCCTAAAATTACCTGTGTTTAAATGAGAGATTGTAATACACTAGTAGTACAGAAGTAATGGTCTTTCATAAAGAAAGTTAAACTCAGAAAGTAATCTTTACATTATATTTGGGCTTTGAAGACATTCATTTACCACTTCTGAGTTTTACATTCTTTTCCACGTTATATAAGTTTTGACATCAAAACTTTGGAATAAGGAATACAAGTTATATAAACGTAACATTAAGCAAAAGCAAATGATCAAATTATGTAATAATATTTTTTATGAAAGGCGTAAAGGATATAGTATATGATTGTTGCCTTCACTCTTTGGTTTCCACATTGCTAAGAAAATATTTTGAGACTTTTAAGCTGAGTAACTCTATAGATCAGAGCTTTATACAAAGCCAGAACTAGCTGATTCATCAGAAAAATCTGTTAACCACAAGACAGAAATTTTTTTTTAAATAAACTATTTTCTATGGATCTAAGCCATAAAATGATGCAGAATTATGGCTCAGAAGGTAACTCCCTTCTACTAGAGCATGGTATCCTGGATTCAGCAGAAATATTTTCTCTTAGTGATTTTCTGAAATTCTTCAGGCAAAGTTTTCCTGTAATTTAAGGGATTAACAAATGTATGGAAGTATAATTTTTTAAAATATTATTTTATCTTGATATAGACTTCTTATTTTCTGAAATATCTGCATTTTCTCCCTTCATTACACACACACACACACACACATACACACACACACATGCGTGCACACACACAATTTTTAGTCATTTTAAAGGATTATCTGCTTTACAATTCTACTACCTTCCTCTTCAAGGTATACTCAATATAAAAGTTTTAAAATATCAAGGTAATATTTGAAGATGAAAAATATATTTAAATCATTGTAAACTATGCATCAAGGTAATAATTAGTAATTTGTAAACAATCTAAAATATTCTATTTAATCATCTTGGCACCAAATGTGTGCATGTGTGTGTGTATTAGATCCAGTAATCAACCACCCACTGGAAGTCAGAGGGAAGAGTGCAGAGGCACGCCCCTTCTTCACAGTCAAGACTCTCCACATCAAAGCCCACAGTATACTCTGAAGCCTCTTGTAGGGTTGTTCTAGACTCAAGAGGCCATATACTCCTGATGGTTGGGGGCTCCTATAATTGCATGATAAATATAGTTCTCTAATTTCTCATTGTAAATTAATACTTTGAAGTTTGAGGTTTTTATATTTATATGCCACTTATAAATCTCAAAAGCACAAGCCAATCCCAAAGAGACAAGTCAATTCTATGGACAAAAATGAGGATGTTTGATTTTATAAGCCTGGTCCAAACTATTGACTTCAATGAATTAAATAGGATTATGTAACTTTTGGAGATATCATTGAGAGTGGCTGGGTTTCTCACCTGATATTCTCACATACCCTAATCACTACTACAGTCTACCTTTGAGGCCAGACAAGTTTGAATTTTAGGCTTAAAAAAATCACTATGGATAATTGTCTCAGACATACTCTTTAAAATTTAACACATACTTTTAAGGTTTTTATTCTGCATGAAAATAGAAAGTATGCCAGTTTTATTATATGTAAACCTGGTTTGTATTCCTCATTTTATAAAAATATAACACAAAATTTATTACAAGAATAATTTAACTTCTATCAGTCTCACAGAACATGTATACTAGGGTTCACTTATTTAATCAGCTCCCCGATTTAATCAGCCATTACAAGGCAATGATAATGGCATTCAGTATTCATTGTGACCATTAGAGTGAACCAAACATTCCTGTAAATTATTTTAGAATCATCTAGTGACTATTTTGAGTCATCCATTCAATCTGAGGAAGATCGAAATATAAAAGCATCACTTAAATTGGACCAAGTTGTCCTGCCCCGATTTAATTACAGTGGGAATATTCTACATGTCTATAAAATCTACAGATCATTTTCAAATAAACCTAGGATACCTAAACAATTTGAAGACCTTGGAATATCTTTCTGTACACAGGTTCCATTGTTCAACATCCTCATCATTTATTTATTTCCCTTTTCTCACTGAAGGTTTCTGTGTGGGACTTCAGTCACAAACCTAGCTTGACTATCTTTTTAAATTAAATCTAATTAATAATTATCATATCAAGCATGGATTTTACTTGCTCTAGAAATGAAAAAGAAATTCACTATCCTTCAAATGAGAGAATCTTGCAAAAGCTAACACATATTTAGTAAAAGTTTTGTAAAATTAATTCAACTTAATTCAAGCTGCCCTGATATGGCCCTATCCTCAAAGCACTTATAGTATCTAGATATCATTTTAATAATAAGCAGCCTAACTAAAAATGTAATTATGATAAGCAAAATTATTTCTCAAGAGGATAGCTGTCATTTATTCATTGACATTTAATTATATGCCATTACTGTACCAGACTTTTATGTATGTTGTTTCATTTAACAATCACAACAATCCTGTCAGTTCTATTAGCAAAGAAAAAACTGAGTCTCCAAGAAGTTAAAAATCTTGCCCAAGATCATACAACTCTTTTGTGGCCAAGTCAAGATTAGTTTACAGGCCTGTCCAGCTTGAATGGGCAAGACCTTTATATAGTGGTATATATCCCTCTTTCTGAGAAATAAAATTAAAGTTTGCTTATTAGATATGAAAATTTTGATTTACTTGATAAACATAAGACAATCTAAAATCAAGCATTGTTCACTACAATTAATGTTTTTCCTAAAGTAGTTTGTTTCTACATGATATACACATCACAATTCTTTAGAAGCATGTATGTGTGTGTGTGTATTTGTGGTAGACATGAAGACATGAGCCAATGTGACTTTTTCTTCTATGATACCCTGTAAATTTATGAGACTCTTAGGTATCTTGTAGACAAAGGCAGGCCCTTTCTCCTCTATAATTATTGGAACTGGCCATGATAACTAAGGTACAAATAGCAATTAAATTTAATATTTGTGCCAATTTTTAATAATATTTTCAGAATCCTCAGGGATATGACATTTAATTGTATGAGATTAGGGAGGCGAGCACACAGCTCATAAAAAGCAAAAATGTAATATGCCAGTAATACATTCCACCACATTTGCAAGGAAAATAGCCAGATTTTAAAACATGCACCTTTAGGTGGGGTTTTGATGAAAATGCATCTCTAAGGCACCATTAGGCTGAAGGTGATGTCAAAAGTCTCTTCTCTTAATTAGCTCACTCTTTATGGCTTCAATTTGTTATTAAAACTACTCTTCTACAGAAAAAGAAATATGAGTTTGCTGTGCTAGCATAAGACTGAGATCACCTTAGAATGCATGAGTCAGGCTGCATATTTGACTAAGATTAATTGTGTCTTCTTGATGCTTTATATAACCAAATGGAATACTCCTTCCACGCGAGCTTTTGGCCTGCCCCTGTAAACTATAACTGTGAGAATTAAGAGAAAAGTTGAGAACTCTCAGATACATTTCCCAACATTTTATAAATGTTCTGCCCTTTAGCTAAACAGACTAAATATCCTTAGTAGGGTTTTCTTTCATTGTTTGTTAGAGAGTACACAGATACACACACCCACACATACCTCCTCCCTCACACACACCACATATACACACAAAAGAAAAAACAGCTCATTACATATTCTGGAACTCTTTTATCCCCAGAGAATGTTGGATAGCATTGAAGATTGGAATATCATCATTTTAATTAAATTTGGGTTTGTTTTTTGCAGACTGATAACATTTTTAAAAAATTTACTTAAACAAGATGTACACACTCTAGAGAATTGTGGATTAATCCCCTTTTAAATGACCAAGACTGATTCTGAAAGTGGACAACAGTGAAAAGTTATCAAGGGACCTGATATTTCCCAAAGTAAGTCTGTCAGCTATAGATTCTTTAATGTAATGTAAGAATAACACATTCCAAATCACACACACAAACAGCACATATACAAATTTGGCTGCCATCTAAAGAATGTATTCATATTTCTATTCTAGGAATTAAACTACATGGCTATAAATATAAAATTGGCATCTGTGTAAAGTATTTCTAAACATCAGTCTGAAAGAAAAAAATCACAGCTGTCGCTGTGTCATATTTGTGTATATGTGTTTTTGTGAATGTGTGTGTGTGCGAGGTGTTAAGAGAGATTATAATCTTTATAAATTACCTAGCAGTAATGCAAATGTCCAGAAAGAGTACTGGACCAGGAGTTGAAAATGAGTTCCAGGTTCCAACCTTGCCGTTTTACGTACATAGGCAGCCACTTAATCTATTTGAGACTCTGTTCTCCAGTTGGAATATGTCTGAGGTTCCTTTGTCTTCTAAAATCCCAACCATGTAAATTTTACACTCCTCGGATCTTTCTTCTTTCCTAGTCATTTTTGAAGGTATTATTGAATAGGGGAAAAAAAATGCAACAAAGACTTCCAGTATGTGTTAAAAAACAAAAAAGGCAAGAAGAAACAAACAATTCAAGAATTATTCACATCCTACAGGACAGTTACGAAGTAGTTTCAAATACATGTTCAACTAAAGTTAGATTATCACTTAAAAATACCACCACTGTTCTAAAATAAAGTTATTTATAAACTCCCTTCATGACTCTCCCTAAGATCTATTTTGATTGAGTGGGAATCAATCATAAAAATATGAAAGCAGAAGTTTTTGACACTGTTAATGATAAATGTACAAAAAATTAACTATAGGAATTTAGAATACAGATATTTCATAGACCAATGAAAGTTCAAATCAGTGTGCTTGTCAGAAAAACGTGTATACTTTTCACTTATGTTTGGTGATGTAAGAATTGTCTATCTAACACCTTCTTCATAGAATTTTCTACCAGGCTAGTTAATACTATTCTGCTAACTTGTTCTGTGAGATGGAGTGGAAGGATCGTTGAACTGTGACTCAAGAAAGACTGAGTTGTAGTTTCACTCAGTTTACCTAAAAATAGTTACCCTCTGTTGCCCTAAACAAATCATCTGAATAAACAAATTGGGGTCTAAGGTCTCTATCAGCTAAATCTGCGTAATTATTTTACTGGAAAAACATGATACTCAGATTTATAAATATACACATATGATACACATATATTCACCCATATACAAGACATAAGTTGTTAAGTGCTAAGTGGATTCTTCTCCAAATTATAAACCTGTTTCACATTTGAAAAAGACTTTAAATTCTGTAACATTTGGAAGAAAAAACCAATAAACACGAGTTAGAAAAACCCCGTGCCTGGTCCTCTGATATTAAGAAACATCTTTCTAATGAACAAAGAATATACTTTAGAATTATTTATTACAAGAATTAATAATCATACTTTTACAGAGATTCCCAGTTGTACTCAGACTACTGTCAAAACTTCAGGGAGTTACCAGATACCATACATCTGTTCACTGCTGAAAAAGCCATTCATTTATCTGACAGTTTAATTATAAAATTTGTTCAGAAAAAAGAACCTGAATACAAAGCCAGCTATTTTTATTTTTATTTATTTATTTTTATTATTATTATTTTTTGTGGTATGCGGGCCTCCCTCTGTTGTGGCCTCTCCCGTTGCGGAGCACAGGCTCCGGACGCGCAGGCCCAGCGGCCATGGCTCACGGGCCCAGCCGCTCCGCGGCATGTGGGATCCTCCCAGACCGGGGCGCGAACCCGGTTCCCCTGCATCGGCAGGCGGACGCGCAACCACTGCGCCACCAGGGAAGCCCCAAAGCCAGCTATTTTTAAACCAGGAAATCATAGTGAGATCAATAAGAAAAATATCCAAACCTAAAGAAATTTTCAATAGAGGTATTTAGAATTTCTTATTTTTTTCCTAAAAGAAAATAAATATATGTATACATATTCAAACTTTATAATAGCATGCATTATGGAAACATACTTAAATATATGTGTATCATTCACTCAAAAGTATTTTTTATAAGCTTTTTATATTAGAACCATTTTAGACTTATAGAATCACTGTGAAAATACTACAGAGAGTTCCCGTATACCCCACACCCAATTTCCCCTGTTATAAACATCTTACATTAGTATGGTACATTTGTCACAATTAATGAACCAATATTGAATCACTGTTATTAACTAAAGTCCATACTTCACTCAGATTTCCTCAGTTTTTACCTACTGTTCTTTTTTTAAAAAAATTAATTAATTTATTATTTTATTTTATTTTTTGGTGTTTCTGCTTTATAACAAAATGAATCAGTTATACATATACATATGTCCCCATATCTCCTCCCTCTTGCATCTCCCTCCCACCCTCCCTATCTCACCCCTCTAGGTGGTCACAAACCACCTAGCTGATCTCCCTGTGCTATGCGGCTGCTTCCCACTAGCTATCTATTTTACATTTGGTAGTGTATATATGTCCATGACACTCTCTCACTTCGTCTCAGCTTACCCTTCCCCCTCCCCGTGTCCTCAAGTCCATTCTCTAGTAGGTCGGCGTCTTTATTCCCGTCTTGCCCCTAGGTTCTTCATGACCTTTTTCTTTTTTTTTTTTTTTTTATATTCCATATATATGTGTTAGCGTACGGTATTTGTTTTTCTCTAGGATACTAAATTACATTTAATGGTCATGTCTCCTTAGGCGTCTCTCGGCTGTGACATTTTCTCAGACTTTCTTTGCTTTTTGATGACCTTGAGAGTTTTGAGGATTTCTGGTCAGATATTTTGTAGAATGCCCCTCAACTTGGGACATGAGTACACAGGAATAATGTGTTTTAAGGAGGAAGACCACAGAGGCCAAGTACCATTTTCATCACATCATAGCAAGGGTATAGTATCAGCATGACTTATCACTTATCACTTGTTAACCTTGATTACCTAATTTTATGTAGTGTTTGTCTGGTTTCTCCATGTCAGGTTATTCCTTTTTTTTCTCACTTTCCATACTGTACACTTTGGAAGAAAGTCTCTAAATGAAGCTAAAACTTAAGGAGTATGGAATTATGCTACCCCTCCCTAAGACTGAAGTAGCTACATAAATTATTTGGAATTCTTTTCAATGGGAGATTTACCTATTCTACCTTATTAATTACTAACTAGCTAAGTGATTAATTAATTAATTTACATCAGTATAAATTTATGGATATTTATTTTATACTTTGGGTTATAACCCAGTATCACTTTACTTATTTTGTTGCTCAAATTTTTCCAACTTTGGTCATTGGGAACTCTTTTGGATGTCCCTTGTATCTATTTGATATATTCCATCATTGCAGGTTTTAACATTTTATGATCACTTCCTTAGTTCCTGGCACACAAGATGATCTAGGCTCATCTTGTATATTTCCTGCCCCTGTCCTAGATTCAGTTATTTCTCCAAGGAGCACTGGTTCTTTTCATCAAAGAATGGTATTATAAACCAAGATCTAGGTGCTGGGTATCAACAGAGATCTAATATGCAATTTTAAATGTTTTTCAAACATTTTAATCATAAAGTTAATAATGAAAGTTTAGTTTCTATTCATAAGCTGCATTTATATAAATAATATATTATATAATTATTTAATAATGTTGGATCTCTATAATTTTCACCTGCTCACAATTCGTCTAAAGCAAAGCCCTCAGTGGGATGAAGAGCATCAAAGACCTCTAAATATTGAGGGGAGCTTCTTCAGTTACCCAAGAGCTACGTGTACATAGTGTACCGGAACATTTCCCTGCAGTGATTATTTTAGACCACATTCCAGGGAAATATGTCTTCACATACAGATCTTGAGAGGTACCTGCGGCCTCTATGGGCACTGCATCCTATCACCCTGAATTAGGAAAACACTGACAATTCTGCAGAGTCAAATCTAATTATTATATCTATTCAGAATTTATGCTTAATTCTCTTATACAGCTCTTTTATGAAACTACTCAAATACGCCAGGAAGTAGCACAATAGACTTATTTAAAAGTAAGTCAGAGCCAAATTTAAATAAATGGTCTCACAACATATTGGAATGCAAAAACTTAAAAGAATGTTTTTTTAAGTGTTTTATCAGAAATATTATATAACTAAGAGTTTTTTCATACACATCTGAATTTACGAAGTTAGTTTCTTTGCAAGCATTCCTGAAGGATTTCACAATAATAATATGGAACTAGAAAGAGTGCTGGCTGGGAAATTAGGAGCCCAGGGTTTTGGCCTGGAAATCTGGGCATTTCCAAACTGCGTTATCTTCAATAAGTCCCTGAAACTCAGGGACTTTAGTTTCCTCTATAAAATGAAACAGTTGAACCAGATGATTTCAAAGTCCTCTTTAAGTTCTTAAATGCTATGACACCATTTTTCTGAAAATTTGCTAGATGTTAAACATGTCATTTTGAGTAACATGGAAAGTCACAAAATCACAAATACACACACACACACACACACACACACACACACACACACACAAGGTATTTTTCCTATCTTGGTGTAAGAGCCTGACTCCATTTTTGATGTTCGACTATTGACCTACTGACAAAAGCATTTAGGCTTCCACTCTTCCTTTCTTCACCAATACACATCTGGTACTTTCTTTCATACTTTCTTTATATTAAAAAAGCTAGTCACTGGTGGCAAGTTTGAATACTGCAGCCCTTGCCTTGGATGGAACCATCGTCCAGCCCCACTCACTAACCACCAAAAAGGCCCAACTCTTTCTCTGCTCTTTGCACATGCCTTTCCACCTTGCCTTGCACCTACCTTTCTCTCTCCAGAAGTCCCTTGTGTGAATAATAAACCTTCTTTCAAATTCTTTGCTGTTCGAAGTTGTATCAGCCTCCACATCCAACCTATTAATTGGGATGAGATCCATTCCATATCTGCGGAGAGATCACAAAACATTTGTTAATAAATGTTATTTCACTTATCATTCAAGAACAATTATATAATCCACACTATGTTCTCATAAGATGGCCTTGTCTCAGCACCTCGAAATGAAAGATAGTTTAACTGCCTTTTCTACTTCAGAAAAAAATGTAATTACTTTGTTGTTGCAGTTGAAGTGTAGTGTAAGATTGCTTTTGAGAATCTTATTCTACCATTCACTCAATTCCATTCATGGTTACCTTTTTATAATGTATATCATTAATAGATGAAAAAATGCACTCTGAAGAAGATTTTCTCCATGGAGCTTTATCTGGGAAATTGCCCATAATCTTAGAGATCAATGGACAGGGTTTAATAAATATGTTTGTTGATGCTTTTATCCAGGTAAGAGCATAAAAACAAGCAAGAAGTTATGTCACATTATTTCAATATGATTTTTCCGATCCTAGAATATTATTCCTTAGGGGCAGAAGCACCATTATATAGTTAATTTTCATTTCCTTAAAACCAATAAGGACTTTCGCTAATTTTTCAACCACACTGGGAACTGCCAGGACTTTGATCAATAAGATACAGCTACTGTAATTAAAGTCTTCACACAACAATTTGTACCTCATGGTTCATGTGAAACTCTGATACCTGACTCTTCAGTCAGGACCACAAAGTAAAAAAATCAGAAGCTTTGTGGAACTTTTTATGAAATGCCACAAAGAAAAAAGCAGAGTAAGATAGCTTCAAGGTAGTGTGAAAAAATTCTATACAGCCTGACATGGATAGCCAGGGCAAACTAAAAACTGATAATGACTGATGATGATAGATAAAATATGACATCCTATAGGAGTATTCCTTCTAGCTCCTCATTTGTAAAAACATGGTAGGACCAAGGATTCATGTGAGCCTTAAAATGCTAAAATTTTATATATGTTATTTGTTTTGATGTATAAGCATTGTTACAATAATATTTAATTTGCACAAATAATTATAAATTAAGTATTTTAATACATAAGTTATATGAGTGGATAATGTTAATATTTTTTTTAATTCACTGCTATGATTACTTCATTATTTAGCCAAAGTGCAACAGTTTTATGGTGATAGCTTCCCAAATTACAGGTTTGAGGCCTAAGAATGGTAATCAACTTGAATCTTATAAGTAGTGGATTTCAATCAGAATTTTTTAGTCAGTTCTTCTTGTTTGTATACTTACAATCAAAGTCCAGAGTCTATTTTCTGATTTTTCTCTTTATCTCTTATTCTGTTTTAATTTGTTTCATTAGATGGAGTCCATAAATGTTGTTCAAAGTCATCAACATCGGGCTTCCCTGGTGGCGCAGTGGTTAAGAATTGGCCTGCCAATGCAGGGGACACGGGTTCGAGCCCTTGTCCGGGAAGATCCCACATGCCACGGAGCAA
>NC_041218.1:84533525-84582066 GCF_002837175.3 Physeter macrocephalus
CGCCTAGAGCCTGTGCTCCGCAACAAGAGAAGCCACCGCAATGAGAAGCCCGCGCACCGCAACAAAGAGTAGCCCCCGCTCGCCGCAACTAGAGAAAGCCCGTGTGCAGCAACGAAGACTCAATGCAGCCAAAAATAAAATAAATAAAAATAAATTTTAAAAAAGTCATAAACATCAAGAAAACAACCGTAAAAGAATCATTTAATTGAACATAATGGCGAGAACAAAAGATTTAATTAATCCCATTTTTCTTCTGCATAGTATCTATTGGTTACAGTAGACATAACCTGAATGAATGTGCATTTATAGTGATTCAACATAAAACATCTCTTACTTAAGTTTTTCTCCCTCTGTTCCTTGGAAAGATCAAATTACAAGTAAAAAGTAAATGTGAGAGTGCGCATATTATGAAGTTCTTAAGGACAGTAAACTCTTGAGTTTTTTTTTTTTTTTTTTTTAAAGGGAGTCAGGTAATGTAGTAGCAGGTAAAAGCTGGAGTTTATGAGTGACAACTAACTAACTGTAAGGTTCTATAATTACTTGTGGGCATGTAACGTATTCTTATCTTTAGCCTCCTAGGGAACAATATATTCCATTAGACTTACATGAAATTTATGTTTCACAAGCACATGAAGGTCAATAAATTCAATAGATAACAATGATGCTGGATTTAGCAGAACTCATAGAGTCTGGGTATATAATAACTAGAAAAAATTTAATTTCTGTAAAATACCTAGTGCTATAAAGTACTACAGAACTAAGGTATTTGCAGTCAAAATCAATCATAGATTTCTTTTTCTAATTATGAATTCTATTATATTATCTTCCCTCAAGGATGAGCCCTGGAAACATTAGTTGGCATATTCTGATAATTTGGTGTAGTAAGTTTAAATTAGAGCAGGAAACACATTTTTCCACTCAAAGTCAATATTGTTCATAAATACACATTACTTTATGTTTATTAAAGAAATTTTTAATAAATAAATTTAAAATAAATTTTGTTAAAGATTAACAAACTGTATATTATGTATCATATCATTGGTTAACTGCGCATGCATCATAAATTTATTTCTCCAAAATGGTAATCCACTCTGATTTATTGATACCATCTTATAATTCTTTCTTTTCTATGAGGTCAGTCATTCCCTCTCAACCTAACATCCCTTCTTGGAGAACTTGACCCATGCATCGTCTGGAATCAATAAAACTGAATACTGTACAACTTTTGCATCAACTCTTCCTTCCATCATCAACCCCATTCACGCTGGATCCAGATGGTTAGTTAATGATAAACAATTGACTGACACTGAGCCACCCAAACAAATTTTCTAGCCTAAGTGTTTGAAAATGAGACAAAAAGTTAGCTGGCTGTGATACATTTTCTGTGACGAGAATCAAGGGTGAGGACTGCTGCTTTTTGGGCAGCAGTAATGAGTTGGTCTGCAAAAAGACAATAAAGGAAGAATATGCATGAAAGGACAGTTTGAGATCAGAGAGAAATGAAGCCTAGGAGAGCAAGTGAGTGAGAAAGAAAACTGCTCCACGACAGTCCAGTTTCCACTAAAGTCAGCTTTCTTTCAGTAATTTTCTTTCATTATATTCTTTATATTCTTAAAATGAAAGTTTTCTAGACCTCCACTAAATGAGTTTTAGTCCTTGTATCCAAACTAAGGCTAAAATACCAAGATAGCTACATGGTGACAGCACAATGCTTGGCCATCGTGAGGCTCATTTGTATATTTACTGCCTAGTTTAGTGTGAGTTATGCAATCAATAAAAAATGGAAACTGACCTTCCTTTTGGCTATTTGAAAATGTTTAAAACTTTTTCTCTGTTTTATCAGAAACATGTAAAGAATTATAAAACTGAGTTAATGAGGAATTTTTATCAGGAACATTTTGGGAACTAAACTTCAAGAGCAAAATTGGAATACAGATCAATCTATAAGCTAATATTTATACCTATATTAATAATTCATTATAATTTGAGTGATTCTATCTAGATACTCATGCTTTCAGTGCCACCCACCTTCTATAGAACTCAATTCTGCCATCAGAGGCTGACTAAAGCAGAGACCCTCAGAGACTCTCATTCTCCTAGAAAGTTACCACCAACACCCACAACTTTATAACAACAATTATTTCCTCTCTCTTAATCAGTCCTGTAAATGTTCTTGATGATTTCAATATACTTGGAAAGGATGCTTCCAATCTCGTATCACCATTTCCTGATCTCCTCCTTGCCAATGATGTCATCTCCAGTCCCTCCTCAGGTATCTACCTCCATGGTCATAAGATAGATTTTGCTAAATATAGTCTTCACTCTTTCAGGACCTACACAGTTTACACTGTTTCTCACCTCTGTTTTGTTCTTAAACCCTCCAGACATGGCTTAGGTTCCACAGCCCATTTTCGTAATAACATCCTCATACGCCTCCTCAACTCCCTTGCCAAACTCTTTCTTCATAACATTATATTGACTTTACAGTCATGATTACCTAACATAAATTTTGCTGTTATTGTTACAAGCAATCCAACTAAATTTCCTTAGTCAATTCACTCTCTGACTCTCTATGATTTAATTTCATAGTTTCTCCTTCCATCTCAAATACCTGTTAATCCTTCCCCTCTCCTTGCTCTCAACCCATGAATTAGCCTCAGAAGCAATCAGAAGAGAATTGCTACATATTTTCCACCACACTGCTATTACTTTAATGATTCTTAAGACCCATGTAAAGCCAGCCTCTCTAATTAGATCCCAATCTTTTCCTGACTACCTAAAGATATCAGTCTTTCAGGTATCTCCTCTCTCCTGAAATGTCAGTTTTTCTTTATACTTAAACATTCCCATAAGTTTACAAAGATGCACATCTTAAATGTAAAAACAAAAAGTGACCCCCCAAAAGTTCCACAAGAAATGGCCTGAGGTCAATTTAATACTATATTTCCAAAGAGTAAGTTGAACTGAATTCTTCAAATAATAAAAAATAAGTTCCAGGAAAACAAAAGCTAGCAGACTGTGAAAATTATTCATAACCTATCTCATCCTACAAACACATGTTTTACATTTCATTCATATACCAGTAAAGTTTTATAGAGCATAGTAGAGAGTGATTACAAAATCAGCAGTCTGTAGAAATATAAGGATAACATGAAAGTTAGTAAAGGTATGACATGAATAATTTACTGGTTGTGAAAGGAAAGCATCATATTCTATGTCAATGCCTCTCTTTTCACCTTTTACTGAACTAAGATTAATTTTTTCATAACTTTCATATATACTTAGAGTGAACTGTAATGTTGGTCCAGTCCATCCACAATCTTGGTAAAGCAGTTTTTATTCTTTTAGAGCTGGTGACCACTGTAAGTAGCATATTTTTATGTCCCTATTAGTTTTGACAGGTCACATGTTTTGATAACTGATTATAAAAATAAAGAGATAAAAATAGATATGGAACAAAATTCAGCTTGTAGAATCTGAATCCAGAAGTAATATTTAGTACTACCTGCTTGCTTTGCTTACTTTGATCTTTTTCTTACTTGCTTACTATATTATTTGCTCACATACATAATCGTTCTGTGACAAATATAGTTAAGAAGAAAGATATATATGTTTGGATATTACATAGGTGGGAACTTGTTTGGGACACTAATCAGAGAATTTGATTTATCCAAATTCCCTCCAAGGATATTTGAACTTTAAATAAAGAATGTAGAATTCCACTCCATTTACACTTTCAAAGGTATTTCATAGCTAAATCAAAAGATAACATAATTTTATATTTAAAAATTGTTCTATATTGGGTCCTGACTATATATAAAGAACACAAATAAGGGTTTGTAAAAAGCCTCTAAATGGACTCTGGTTTTTGGCTCCACATGTAAGGGATTTAGAAGTCACCATTCTGTCCTAACAACAAGTAAAAAGCTGACCAAACTGAAAAATCGATTTTTCTTGGAGCCAGAAGAGAGGTGAAGACACCGGACAAACCACTGCCCCAAGATTGGAGAAACAGGTAAATACATGGCATCATGGCACACCTGAGCAGAACTTCTGAGCAGAAGTGAAAACTGCCTTGCAAGAAATGTTAAAAGAAGTTTGTAGTCACCCCAAAAGCACACACTCACGCCCCCTCCAGTCACCTCCCCTTTCCCCCACAATGTGTCCTAACTTCCAACCACATAGATTCACTTTGCCTGTTTATGAATTTTGTATGCATGAAATTATATAGCATATGCAATTTGTGAAAATCCATTGAGCTACACGCTTAAGATTTACGTGCTTTTTAGTTTAGTTAACAATATTGTACCACTGTCATCTTCTTGGGTTTGGTATTTATCCAAAGGAGTTGAAAATTTATATCCACACAAATATCTGTACATGGATGTTTATGGCAGCTTTATTCATCATTGCCCAAGTCTGGAAGCAACCAAGATATCCTTCAATAGGTTAATGGATGGGTACATCCAGACAATGGAATATTATTCAGTGCTAAAAAGAAATGAATTTTCAAGCCATGAAAAGATACAGAGGAAACTTAAATACATATTACTAAGGAAAGTGCCAATATGGAAATACTATACACTATATGATTCCAACTATATGACATTCTGGAAAAGGCAAAATTATGGGAGACAGTAAAATGATCAATAATTGCCAGAGTTTGGGGGGATAAAGAGGAAGAGCACAATTTCAGGGCAGTGAAAATACTATAACAATGTTATATGTCTTTATATATTTGTCCAAACCCATAGAGTATACAACACCAAGAACCCTAATGTAAATATGTACTTTGCATGATTAAGATGTGTCAATATAGGTACATCACTTGTAACAAATGTACCACTCTGGTGAGTGATGATAATGGGCAAAGCTGTGCTTGTGTGAAAATAGTGAATATATGGGAAAGGTCTGTACCTTCCTCTCAAGTTTGCTGTAAACCTAAAACTGCTCTAAAAAAAAAGTCTTAAAAAAAGGAAAGAATGCAGGCAATTCTCCTCATTCATTTACAGGAAATAGCAATCATAACTCTGGTTTCAGCATTCTGTTTAGTGCACAGAGTAAGTCAAACTACGCAATATGGTGCCACTTTCTTTGACATATAGATTATTGTCAAATGTAAAAAAAGTTTCTGAAATCTTAAATTGGATATTCATATAATCATTCTAACAATATTTATATGTTATTAGGATAAAAGATTGTCACTTTGAACAATATGAATTATTTTCCTCATGAAATATTAAATAAAATCATTTTTCTTGGCATCGTGTCATCGTAAGTATCCACAGTACATCCTAAAACAGTGCTTAATTTAACACATCATGAGGCAAAAAACTTCCAAGTAAAACTAAATATTAAAATTCAAAAAGCTTAAATATATAAATCCTAACATGAACTGCTAGAAGAGATAGTCAATGTTTATAGTATTTTTAAAAATCATTAGTCATTAAACTCCTAACTTAAAACTTTAAATCTCTTTCTGAAGGATTACCTCAGAATGACCCTTTATATTTAATATAGCATTTTTTTTAAAGCTTGCACCCTACTCTATAAATATAAAAGGATTTACCAGCCAGGGAATGACAAAAACTACCAAAGAAAGGAGCAATGGGAAATTACAACGTTTTAAGGTGTTTCAGCTCTTTATCATCATCATACTTTGTGTTGTCTTCCTAGTCATAAATTCAAAAAAAAATACTTAATGCAATTTAAAATCAAACCCATTTGGGGACTTTATATAAGCAAAATATATGCATTATATAAATAATCATTTTTATGCCAAATAAAATAATAAATTATTACATGACATTATTATACAACAAACTTTACACCTAAAAAATCTGAATATATTTAAAGCATTGTTATAATTTTCAAAGGAAGGGCTCCTTACAATCAGAGAGTATTAAAGATATATAAAATTTGTTGACAAAGTAAGTATCTACTATGAGTAGATACATCCCTACTTGGGTTAGTGATTTACCTCTTTCTAATAGATTAGATATAGTATAACCTATATAATTTCCTTTTAAGCATTTTTATTATGAATTGGCTGGTGGCTTGAAAAGATAAATTAAAAGGTACGTTCTTATATAATTTCAGCATTCTTTTCATCTCAGTTTCCTTTGGAAACATCAGAATTTTTCACTTGAGACAATACACTTACAAAAATTATTTATAGCTCTGATTTATGTTGATCTTACACAGGGATAAAGTTTTAAATAAAATATTTTCCAAATTATCTTTTTAAATATGCATTTAACATTAATTAGTTGAAGGTATTTCAGAATATTAAAAATTATAGTACCACTTTAGTACATAGATTTCATTCACTTCATTTTTAATTCATAAATGTTAATAATAATAATAGAACCATTTAACTTTTCAACCTATAATTCAAATATTTTCTGTATCTGTATTAAGGGTACTATTAAATCAATACCTGCACTTAACTTTTCTCCACTTCTAAATCCATCCTATCCAATTCTTCCCATAGTCCAAATCATTTAAATAACCCAGTCCATTAAAGAATATTTTGATTGTACTATTTTCCTGATCAACTATGGTTCCATAATGTCTATAAACTTAGTCTGTCGTCTCAGGTTCTAAACCTGTCTAATTGAATCAAACTTCTGAAAGAAACCAGATTTGATATCATCTAAAAACATACTGGTTTCACATCTTACCTTCTACTTTTACCATTTCCCCATTTTAAGTGTTTCTCTATTGTCTTAACCATGCCCATTCTTGAAAAAACTCAGTTCCCTGCTTTTCCATGAAGCATCTTTTCTCTATTAAAGTATGCATTTTCTCTTCTTCTGAATTCTCAAGACCTACATGAAGATCTTGGAATATGCATTATTATATTGTTTATTGTTTTTTAATTTTACCATCAACTCCAATCTAATTTAAAAAACATTGAGATTAGATAATATGTCTTATATCTCTTCACATCTGCACTATCAAGCTTTTAGTAGGACTTTATTAGGGTTAAATAATTGTTTAGTACTAATTAATTACCCAACTCATCTGTATTTTGATGAATCCACTTTATAATATACAGTATTCCATGTGTGATTTGACTTCTAATGCTATTAATGATAATCATCTACAGGTTTTAACTTGCTGAAGAGAACGTGTTTTAGTAATAAAATACAACTCTAAAAGTGGGACTCTTTAGCTTGTGATAATATAAAACTCAATTATTACAAATAAAGACAATTATATGTATCAATCGTTCATTACAACTGGGAAAAATAAACAACTTTTAATTATAAGAATGATGAATGACTTCAACAATTGTCTAAGTTAGACAAGTTTTACAAAAGCAAACTAGATCTAAATGCATCCCATATGTCTTGATTCTAACACCAAAGAAAAAGAATTCTTAAAAAAGCATGTTTTATACATGGCTTCATGCTATACTAGTACTACCCCTTGAGAGTGAACTGTGATACTGAATAATGTTTTGGCATGGATTATAGAATGAGCTCATTATATTACACAAAACATATATCAGAAAAGATATTGAATTTCTTACTGGTCATAAGAAGCTACAGTGAATAGATGTGTCTTGAGAAATACCCTTAAAAAGTTAAAATTATCTTTAATCCAATCATTAATCCACAGTTAATTCGATTATAAATCCAAAAATATGGAATCATTCATATGCAAAGCAGGATGAAGAACACTGGAACAAAATCACTTTCAATTCCCAAGCAGTAATTTCCAATACCCAAAGTCTTGATGTATGGACTCCCTTTCCTCTGCCAGTTTTGCATTTGACATGGGTTTTATTATTATTATTATTTTTATTTTTTAGCGGTACGCGGGCCTCTCACTGCTGTGGCCTCTCCCGTTGCGGAGCGCAGGCTCCGGACGCGCAGGCTCAGCGGCCATGGCCCACGGGCCCAGTCGCTCCGCGGCATGTGGGATCCTCCCGGACCGGGGCACGAACCTGTGTCCCCTGCATCGGCAGGCTGACTCTCAACCACTGCGCCACCAAGCAAGCCCTTATTTTGTAATTTTTGACAAATTTTTGATTTTGCTAAAACCACTAAAAAATTCAGGTAGTCCTAAACATAACAGCTATTAATTTGAGATTTGTTAAGTATTTACAGTAGTACATTTGGGGCTATATTATCTTACAGCTATGTTTCCTTTACATTTTATTTTCTAAATAATTTTTGTAAATAAGAGCCTTTTCCAGAGCATAGGAAACCACTCTAAAATAAATGAGTTGAGACTATGCACATTTCACAGAAGAACAGAAGACAATATAGTGATACTTATTAACAACTGAATCAATTAAAGTTCTAGATATTTCTTAGGATGCTTATTCTATAGATTGACTTAATAATACATAAGACAAGGACAGACAGAAATTATGTTGAAATGAGGCTCAGATTTCCATTCTAAAGAGAATAGACACAGCCAGTTTCAACATATATGTTATGATATACAATAATCAAAACATAACTGCCAATTTAGGATTACGAAGACTATTTTAAAATCAAAGAAAGTGAATCTAAGGAATTTTGAATGATCCTGCCATGACCATAGAGCTGGTAGTGCATCTACTCCCAGAAATAAGGTAGCCTTCTATTGAAGAATGTGTTCAGGTTAAATGCTTCAACCTTTTTAAAGTGGAAATCAGCCTAAGTTGAATATACTCAGCTCATCAGGGGATCTTGTATTTGGAACATATCTTTTTAGTGCCCTATAAAATGTATTTTATTAAGCTGAGCTTGATACTATGTTATTAGCCTACATCCTAAGAAATTTTGATAACCAACCAAGAAAAGCCATGTTGTATTTAGTATAGGCAAACATTGTTGAGACATGTATTACCCACCGAGGTCACATGCCTTCTTATTTCCATTTGCCCTCTAAGTTTTCACATGTAGAACTCTATCCTCATCCTTCAATTCTCATGCTAGACTTAACTTTCTTTATTGATGGCCTTGTAGCTAGATCAAAGAAAATTATTTTTTCAGTCACTTGGAAGAGAGGCTTGGTGCTTCTTGGGTACCAAATCATATATATATAAATATATATATATATATATATACATATACATATAAAGAACTCTATTCATACTTAGGACAGCCTTTTAGGCTTATTTGTGTATTCAAATGACTATACCACCAACCTCAGGCCACTCCCCTCTCCACAAAACCAACCAATCACCTCTCCTCTCTATGTATACTCTCTCATGAGTTTCCCTAATCAATTATCTAGCAAGTTTCATGTAGCATGGTTTTTATTTCACAACTGTGACAAAAGCTAATAAACTTTGTTTTATAAAAGCACATTTGCATGAGTAGGTTTCATTCAGAGTACAGTTAGTTAATAAACAAGTGTAAATGTCATATCTGATCCTTCTATTTTGATAGGGAAGCAGAGGCGACATATCTAAATTTAAAAAGAGCATGCTGTAATGAACATTGGTGTGCATGTATCCTTTCAAATTATGGTTTTCTCCGGATATATTGCAGCACTATTTACAATAGCCAGGACATGGAAGCAACCTAAATGTCCATCAACAGAGGAATGGATAAAGAAGATGTGGTACATATATACAGTGGAATATTACTCAGCCATAAAAAAGAATGAAATGATGCCATTTGCAGTGACATGGATGGACCTAGAAATTGTCATACTGAGTGAAGTCAGACAGAGAAAGACAAATACATGATATTGATTATATGTGGAATCTTAAAAATGTACTAATGAACCTATTTACAAAACAGAAACTGAGTCACAGATGTGGAAAACAAACTTGTGGTTATCAGGGGAAAAGGGGGAGAGGGATAAATTGGGAGATTGGGACGACATATACACACTACTATATATAAATAGATAATCAACAAGGGCCTACCATATAACACAGGGAACTCAACACTGTGTAATAACCTCCATGGGAAAAGAATCTAAAAAAGAGTGGATATATGTGTAAGTATAACTGACTCACTTTAATGTACAGCAGAACTAACAAAACATTGTAAATCAACTACACTCCAATAAAAAATTAATTTAAAAAATACAAATAAAAAGAGGACACTAGGGATACAGATATCCACAGGACTCACTACATGGAATACAATCAATTCAATTTAATACAGCTGCTTTAGGCCTAATGGAAGCTTTATCTAAGAGGATTTTTCTAATTTTAGAACTATAAATATGAATAGTTTTGCTCTCAAATTTTCCTTATTCTTTTAGGGGGTGGTCTTAATTATCTTAATCATCATTGTGTGAAAGACATTGGTGTTATTTGTTTCACTCATTTCAACCCAGCACCTAATTTATCTATCAGCTACCTCCTCAAGCATAGTTTAAGACTTTCTCACAAAATAGCAAAAAGCAAAATTGGAACATAAGAAGGAAATCTGATTAAAAATAGAAAGAACCTCCAGGATGCAGGTGATCCAGAAGAGAAGAGGTGACTCTATTTAGGAAAAGTATTGGTTAGTCGTGACCCTGGTTATACTCTCCTGCTGCTGCTTCTCATATGCATAAAACAAGACGCTGCTTCCTCACGTGGGCAAGAATAGCCTTTAAATTGCTTATCTCCTCAATTTTTCCATTCCATTAAATATGAGGCTCCCAGGGTCAGCAACAGTAGAGGAAGAGAGTTGCTTGATATGCCAATGTGAACCACAATAGACCAATATAGAAACAACACACAAATATCTCTTATTGAGTTATTAATGAAGGTCTAATTAGGCTTGCAGAAGACTTTCAGTAAGGTAGAGTATAAGTATAATGATATTCCATTTATGCAGATTATCTACTCCTTTGATCATAAATTCTAGGCCACAATTGGTAGAGGGGAGGGCACTATATTACAGTGATTTAAGCCTTCTAATGTAGCAAATCACAGGATCAATAATGGTAATAAGAAAATGGCTTATCCATTACACAATGAAAAAAGATAAAAGAACCTTCAGCAATTTATGTTTGAATGATGGAATAATGATTATATGCTCTGATTTGAGAGCAGGCAGAACTCTATTATTAGGAAACTAGGAGTTTCCTAATAGTGACTACAGTCAAAATTAGCCTAGAAAGAATTTTTCACAAAACTTTATAAGGTTTACAACTAAAATCAGACTTCATCCATTATTATTTGTGCTATTTTTATTACATGGTTACTTATTTTTATTTCAGTTTAAAAATCCATTTTAGAAGACTCTAATCATGTATAAAACATTGAAAGTAATCATATTTCAAACATTCATATTTCAGCCTTTCCAAATATATTTATTTAACAGTAAAATAAGTCAGACAAAGAAAAACACAGTATGCTTTCACTTACATGTGAAATCTAAAAAACGAAACAAACTAATAAACATAACAAAAGAGAAACAGACTCATAGATACAAAGAACAAACTAGCTGTTGCCAGAGGATAGGCGGTGGTGAAATGGGGGAAATAGGTGAACAGTATTAAGAAGTACAAACTACCAGTTATAAAATAAATAAGTCACAGAGATGTAATGTACGTCACAGAGATGTAATGTACAGCACAGGGAATATAGTCACTAATATTGCATTAATTTTGTATTGTGCACATTGACTCATAAGTTGTACAACTGAAACTAATATAATACTGTAAGTCAACCATCTTCAATAAAACATAAATTAATTAATAAATTAAATAAATAAATAAAAGGTACCAGGATAGTTAGACAATAGATGGATTTATTTTGAGATACTTGTTGAGCTCCCAGAAGTTTCTTCACCAATAGTTTTAATAGCGTTAGTGTGCTATTAAAATATAAAACAATATTCTTGGTATCATGCTCACTGCATAGATCTTCTCCTCAAACTCTTGCCAGAACTTTTTGAAAATTCTGTGTTTCAGGATTACAGCTATATTTCCTCTTTGTTGAATTGTGCATGGCTTAGCCTTCTCTTTTCAGTTTTCAAGAATTGACCATGTTTTCTTATGTTTCCTATTGGATTGACGTCATGCTACTTATAAACAGATTTTAGAAAGATCTATGTATAGCTGATTCACTTTGTTATATAGCAGAAACTAACACAACAATGTAAAGCAATTCTACTCCAATAAAGATGTTAAAAGAAAAAAAGAATGATCTATGCACACAGAACATAGCTATATAACTGGTTGTGTTCTCTAATGACCAATGTCAGAGTAATACATAATGACAGCCTTAAAAATGTGCAGCTCTCATGGAAAATATTATTTTAGGAATTAAAATGTTGGGAGTAAGTAATTTTATATCTTAAACATCTTATTCCACTGAAATATTATTTACCCTATAAAGAACTCATTTTTTTTACATGACGTGTGCCACCTGAAATTCATTCATGTGTTAAAGTGTTCATTCAATCAACCAACATTTATTGAGTTTGTTACTGAGCAAGTTGCTAAGGGCTTCAAAATTGAATAAGAGTGACATCAGCAAAAATGGCAGAGAAAGGACCTCCAAAATACATCCTTCCATGAAAGTAATTTTGAAAAGGGCAAAACCTGTCAGAATCAACAGACTTCTGGAAAGTTATCAAAAGCTTACATTAACCCAGGTAATACCCATTCAAGAAAACAGCTGATTCCAAGTAAGAATAGTAAAATTGTGGCATTTTAACTTACCCTAGTCCCATCTTCCACTCCTCCACCTAACAGCAGGCAAAAAATAACAATCCATATTCCTGGTACTAAAAGAACCAGGACCCCATTCACCAATGGACCTCATTCACAAAGAATTTTAATTAATTATTTATTCAGATCTGGCTGGTAGCTCCCTGGAAGAACAGCTCAAAAGACTTATCTTTTTTTTTTATGCCTAATTCAGAACTATTCCAGTGCTAAAGTTGCTTCCAGAGGGCAGGGGAAGGCCATTTAAAAAAAATATTTACAGGCTAATTTTAATTTCTTAGATGCTGCTGCCAGAGGAAATAGATAACAGTTGATAAGTAATGCTTAGGAGAAAAGGCTGGGGAATGATATGTTTTTAAGGGCTTTGAAAAGCTCCAACATATTCCTGGGAACCTGGAATGTCACGTGCATGTTAAGAGCTGTTTGCATGCTCAGGAAAGACCTGATGAGGTTCTAAGGTCTCATCTTCTGCTGACCTTGAAGCAGCCAACAAATTAGATAACCTAGATGAAATGGACAAACTCCTATAAACAAAAAAACTACTAAAACTGACTCCAAAACATGTAGAAAATATAAATAGACCTATAACAAGTAAATAAATTGAGTTAGTAATCTAAAAAAATTCCACTAGAAAAAGTCCAGGACCAGAAAGCTTCACTGGGAATTCTACCAAACACTTAAGAAGAATTAACACCAATCCTTCTTCAAACTTTTTCAAAACAATAAAATGGAAAACATCCTGACTCATTCTATGAGGCCAAAATTACCCTGACACCAAAGTCAAAGACATCACAAGAAAACTATAAATCAATATCCCTTATGAATGTAGATGCAAAATCTTCAATAAAATACTGGGAAACTGAATCCAGAAGCATAGCTAAAGGATTATACACTATGACCAAGTAAAATTTATCCTAGGAATGCAAGGGTGGTTCATTGTATAAAAATTAATCAGCATAATACATACTATTAGTAGAACAAAGACAAAAAATCCACATGATTATCTCAATAGATACAGAAAAAGCTTTTGATAAAAATCAAATACCCTTTCACAATAAAATCACTCAACAATTTATGAATAGAAGGGAACTTGCTCAATACAATAAGTGGATTTATTAAAAACCCACACCTAACATCACACTCAACAGTGAAATACTAAAATCTTTTCCCCAAGAATCAGGAACAAAACAAGGATGTCCACTTTCACCACTTTTATTAAAACATTGTACTGAATTTTCTAGCTAGGGAGATTAGACAAGAAATAGAAATAGAAGGCATCCAGACAGGAAGAAAAGAAGTGAAAGTATCTGTATTCACAGATCACATGATCTCATATATAGACCACTCTAAAAAATCCAAACACACACCCACACACAAAACAAGAGTTAATAATGAGCTTGGCAAAATTACAGGATACACAATTAAAAGAAAAAAGTTTCATTTCTTACATTAACAATGAACAATCCCAAAAGTGAAATTTTAAAAAACGATTCTATTTACAATAGCATTGATAAGAATGAAATAGGAATAAATTCAACCAAAAAAATGCAAGACATGTACACCAAAAACTATAAAACACTGTTAAAAGATAGTAAGCAAGATCTACATAAATGGAAAGACATCTCATGTTCTTGGATTAGAAGAGTTAATAATGTTAAAATGGCAATACTCCCCATATTGATCTATACTTTCAACAAAATCAATATCAAAATTTCTACTTTTTGTTGTTGTTGTTGCAGAAATGTAGAAGCTAATCATGAAATCCATATGGAACTTCAAAGCATACAGAAAAGCCAAAAAATAATCTTGAAAAAGAAGAATAAAATTGGACTCACACTTCCTAATTTCAAACCTTACTGAAAATCTATAGTAATCAAAATAGTGTGGCACTTGCATAAGGACAGATATATAGACAAATGGAATAGAACTGAAAGTCCAGAAATAAGCCCATACATCTGTGGTCAGTTGATTTTTGACAAAGGTGCCAAGACCATTCAATGGGGAAAGAACACTCTTTTCAACAAATGGTTCTGGATATTATTATAAGCAATCTCCCTTTAAAGACTATTTTAAATTACATTTTTACCTAGCTCTTTTATATTTATCCTGCCTGACCATTTTTCACTTCTTCACTAAATCCATTAATCCATCCTGGTTCTTATTTAACAATACAGGTTTTAATATCTCATTTGTGGAGATGGAAGGTCTTTGGGGATTCCTCATGGTTAAATTACAATTTCTCCACACACTGAGGCATGCTTCTTCATGCTCAGTATTCATCTTTTTGAAAAACTATCAGGTATGTCCAAGTGTTATTTACTTCTGTGTTAAATATTTATCATTCATCTTTCTCTTTACACATGTCTGTCAGGCAGCACTTACTTCTAGTCATTTGCATTGCAGATTATTCACATTCCTTTCTATCGTCCCAATGGTCAACTAAATATTGGATTTTTCCATTCCATTCCCTGCACCCATGCTGTATGATGCCTTTTTCGTTAAAAAGTAGAAAGAAAATCAATGATAATTTTATATCATCATATTACATTTTCCTTTATAAATTGGTATGTTCTCACTGACAATGAGTAGACCAATGTACTTAGAACAGGATATTGACCATTTCAAAATGGTAGAGTGTGGCTATTTTTATACAATTTTCACAGGAGGACAAGTATATATATTCATTTGGTGAACAATTTGGAACTATCTCTCAAAATTTAACATGATATTCATTTTGATCTAGTAATTCCATTTCTACAAATTTATTTTACAAAAGTACACACAAACATTTATGTTGAAAGTTTTCAACTTTGATTTTTCATAATGTAAAAAATTTAAATGACCTAAGTATTCATCAAAAAGCAAACGATTAAGTAAATTGTGGTATACCCACATTTTAAAATAAAACACTATGAATCCAATTAAGGAGCGTTATATATAATGAAGTGAAAATTTCAAAAATATATATTTTTAGATGAAATGGTTATAAAATAATGTGTATAATAAAGCTCTATTTATGAAGAGCACTTAATTTTATGAAATGAAAGGTATTTAGATAATAGGATTTATATTAAATTGTTGACAATAACCCCTTTGGAGAAGACAGTGTAATTGTGATCAAGGAGTGGTGAATAAGACTTTAGTATATCTTTATACTTTTAAACTATTTGAAAAGTTTTAAAATATTCATAAATTAATTAGGCTTGCTGAAATTAGATTAATAATAAAATATGTTGAAAGGATAAATATGCTTATGTGACATTAAATTCTGCTAGAGAAATATATATAGGCAAATAAGTGTAGGCATTCAGTGTTTTCAGCTAAAAATTCCGTTGGTAATCATCACCCTATCTAACTAAATTCAGAATAAATGGCTGATTCAGGTACTTTTCAAAACCAAGTCAATTCCTGTGACATCATGTAGTCATGCTGACAGACTGACTACAACTTTTCAAATAAGTGTTTTGTTATAGTGCCAAGAAAACCTTTTTTTCACATTCCCAATTAATGATCCATATAATTCAGATCCAGCAGAGACTGGATTTCTAAATGCACAATGAGTCCAACTGTCTTCATTTTCACAGATTACAAAAATGAAATTTCTAAAGCCAGGGTAGAAAATAAGATCCAGTGGAGGAGCATCAGAGAAAGAATCAGATTCCCAGACATCTCTCTGTATGTACAAAGCTTTTATCTCTGTCAGCACTAGCTATCAGGAGCATCGTCTGACACTCCATTCTCACCTGAACTTTTGGTGAGACAGGTAGGAAGGGATAGAAAGTATAGGAAAATGAAGAAAGAAAGTGTAACTCAGGAAGAGCAACAATCACGAACCAGAATTAAAGAAGGACACAAGGAATCTATCCTAGTTGTAGGCATGTGTGACGTGCAAAGGAGAAATAAATGTTCAGAAAGTGTGTTAATTTCAAGCAAAGCAAGGGTACAACAAAAGACATTTTCGCAAAAAGACAGAAGGGAGGTCTGTAATCCAGTTTCCCAAACTTAAGTTTTTGGCAGAAACCAGCTGTGAAAGCAGACCTCAGACTTGCTTTGATAGAGAGCACTATCCTCCTGAGATTCAAAGGCCCAGGTGGAGACTGGGGTGGGGACAGACATGGATACCCCACTATGGCCAATTTCACCCTACCAATAATTTAATTATGATTTGGTAAATTTTCTGAAAGTTTACCAATCAGCCCTTACAAGCCAGTATGTACTAGATCCAGCACACTATTTGGGGTAGGTGTTAGAAAAATCTTACATACCCAAGTCAGCCAGGCGGAAAGTACCACTGAAACTGGTATTCAATGAGAAATAGGCAAGAGGCTGCTGCCTGTTAACACAGCTGTGTAGACAAAAAGCAATTTCATATCCTACTAGAAAGGACTGTGGTATGCAAATATTTTCTCTGTTAATTTTTTTAACATTCCTTTGAAGAATGCAGAGAAGCTTGTATATACACTGAGGGCTAAGTGCAAGGAGCTGTGATAGGGCTCTGATTGCAGCAAGGAGTGGCAATCAACCTCTGACATGGGTCAGTAAAGCATGTAGGAAAATCTCTAGATGCTACCAAAATAATATGAATATTTGTATCTTTGGATGTACCATATAAGATTGGTAGCAAATCTAAAATTTAAACTAGTCCTTCATGCTCTCAGTATAGTACATATATTACCTTCTCTATTTAAATATATAATATAAATATTTAAAATATATAAAACCCTTAATTCAGCACTTGGTTTATGCTGCAGTGAATCAATCTAACTGCTCTAGCATCTGATCAAGCCAATGAATATGTTTATTTTGTTGCGCTGAATAGGCCTTTTACTGAAGATCCAGTAACCAGCTCCTGCGTTTCTCCCACTCTAACTCCCAACCTGAGTAATTTACTCAATATGAGAAACATTTCTTTTAATTTAACTAAAGACTAGGATTATTCTTCTTCCCTTGGTTCAAGGCCATTTCTCAATTTTGTAATCCTGTTGAAATACTACTTTCTTTTCCCTTTCTTCCTCCTGGTTTTCCTGATATTTTATGTCTTTAGATTTCCTACTCTAGGGTTCCAGCCAATATTCATCTGAGACATCCTAACTTAAGAGTTTCAAATGGTGATTGCTTGTATTTCCTTTGTCAATATTACCTCCGAATTTTGTATTAAAAAAACTATGATAGACAAGGAATAGATATGGGGATGAAAAGGAGTTAGGTGTGTATAGTTAAAACAACAGCAACATCATGATGTACTTTCCTAAGTTTAAAAGAAAAGAGTAGAGTAACAAGCAGTTCAGTAAAATAGTTAACTTTATCTTTATAATAGGCTAAGTGCCACAAAGAAGGAAATACTAATGTAAATTACTAAATAAAAACATCCTCAGATTAAAATGTGTTAATTAATTTGAAGTTTTGCCTAACTCGTGATATGTGTGAGAAACAATCCAATTTGAAGGTTGTGGATAGAAATGAATTTTATGAATTTTAAATAAAACTTCAAATATCTATATTTCAAGAGTGTCATTTAGCTATGGTAACTTTATAAAGAGCCATTTTAATTTTGAATAATTTTAAGTATTTTGTGTCATATATCAATATTAAAATATTGATTCCTATCCAAATATACAAAATTATATATATATATACATATGTATATATTATTGTATATACTATATATATAAATATATATATTTCCAAGTTAACTTCAAAATGTGAAAGATGAAATAAAATTGTAGAATTATGAAAATGTGTGGAAGTCTTTGGTTAGAGGTTTCAATTTCTCTAAAAACTATACAGATATCAAATATTCTCCAACGCGCTATTTTGACAGATGGGCAAAAATACAAATTTTTCAGTGTTAAGGGAATTACCTACATCAAAATTATATTATTCGTATCTAATAAGAAAATATTTATCAAGGCTGGAAATTTCATATTAATGATTAACTAATAACACTGCAATATTCAGGTAGAATAGTGCTCTTTATGTTGTTTATTATAGATCAATTCTCATCCACAGTCACCTTATCTAAAGCTTGAATTATGACATGTTAAGGAGAAAAATGACAATGCAATGATTCTCTTCTGCAGGTGAGAGATTTTAAAAATATGTCCAAAAAGTTTTTTGACACTCCATGCTTCCAGAAGTGGGACTTAACTCCCCTAACTCTGAGTATGGGCTGGACTTAGTGACTTGATTCTAATAGAATGTGGCAGAAGTTATGAGTTATATCACTGCCAAGGTTAGATTATAAAAAGACTGCAGCTTCCATCTTTAGGGTGCACTCTCTTTTAGATCATTTTTTCTGGGGGAAGCCAATCACAACCTTGTGACACTTAGGCAGGGATGGGGGGAAAAATGAAGACTTCCACGCAACAGCCAGGATGACCTGAAGCTTGTCAACAACCACACAACTGAGCTTGGAAGCAGTTTCTCCAGTCCTAGTTGAGCCTTGAGATAACAGCAGTCTCATCTGACAGCTTGACTGCAACCTCCTAAGGAACCCTGAGCTAGAACCACCCAGCTGAGCTGCTCCCAGATTCTTGACCCACAGAAACTGTGAAATAGGTGTTTATTTTTTAAGCTATCAAATTTGGAGGGATGAAGAACTGTACTTTTTAGCTCATCAGGGATGAAAGCATAGCATTGTTACTTTTCAAAGTAGATGGATCATGTTTGGTGGGTTAGTACAGAGAAAAACTTTTTTTATTAGTAATTTGAATTAGTTACCTGTTTAATTACCCAAGGCTTCATCAAACAAACATAAAAACAGGCAAAGGGCATTACATATGTATGCAATGGTATGCTATTTTGTTTACATGGGGCTTAGTACAAAATATTTAAGAGGCTGTAAATTAGTGATTTAAAACAAAGAACACAAATAAGCCCTGTTACCAAATACTTATTTTGAACTACACCCATGATGACTAACTCCAGAACAAATTGAAGCCCAAAGATAACAGATTGGATTAGATAACCGAAGGTGATTGTTTATGTGAAAGATGTAGACAAGCACTTGGAATGTATTATGTGCCCAGAAAGAAAACAAGGTAGTTAACTATCCACACTATCCTGTACATTATTTTTTCCAAGTTTAAAACTTAGAGCTCAAAAACTTCCATCTCAGAGGTACAAATCTTCTTCTTTTCTTTCTTTTTTTTTTTTTTTTTTGCGGTACGCGGGTCTCTCACCGCCGTGGCCTCTCCCGTTGCGAAGCACAGCCTCCGGACGCGCAGGCTCAGCGGCCATGGCTCGCGGGCCCAGCCGCTCCGCGGCATGTGGGATCTTCCCGGACCGGGGCACGAACCGGTGTCCCCTGCATCGGCAGGCGGACTCTCAACCACTGCGCCACCAGGGAAGCCCTCCTCTTTCTTTTAAAAAGAGCAAAATGTTTAATCATAAGAATGCAATATGTATTATTTAACATTATTATCTTATATTGAATATTTTGGTTGATTTTTTTTCTAGAATTTTGCTGATAGAAACAATACTTCAAAAGTCCTTCTTGAACATTTATCTTTTGGGAATATATTCATTGGGCAAATTCTCAGCTGTGCTTTGCTGTGAACAAACGTATATGGCTTATAAAATATGATGAATATTGTCAAAATGCCATGTAGAAGGACTGCAGCAATTCATATTCTGACTACAGTGTGAGAGTGACAATTTCTCTATAGTTTTGCTATCACTTATCAAAACTCTTAGCACACTTGCCAATCTGATAGATAAAAACTATTTTAATTTCTATTTAATAATTAGTGGAATTAGTATTTTCTTTTATATGTATAAGCCACTAGAATCTCTTTTTCTATAAAGTGCCTGACCATTTCATCATTCACTTACGCTACTGGATTATTTGTTTTTTGTTTGTTTGTTTGTTTTTTGTGGTATGCGGGCTTTCCTCTGTTGTGGCCTCTCCCGTTGTGGAGCACAGGCTCCGGAAGCGCAGGCCCAGCGGCCCTGGCTCACGGGCCCAGCCGCTCCGCGGCATGTGGGATCCCCCCAGACCGGGGCGCGAACCCGGTTCCCCTGCATCGGCAGGAGGACGCGCAACCACTGCGCCACCAGGGAAGCCCTTTTTTTTTTTTTTTGTGGTGATTATTTGTTTTTGTCATATCAAGTTATATGAGATTTTTGCTTCATAAACTATTAACTGAGTTTCTTGCCGATCTTTAGCATTACAAAGGGTTTTTGTTATTATTTTTGTTGTTTGATATACAGAGGTTTTTTTGGTTTGTTTGTTTGCATTTTAGTTGAATTGATCAATCTTTTCCAAAATGTTTTCTGAGTTTTGGTATCTTGCTAAGAAGAAATTTCCAAACTCTGAGATTATAAATAAATAAAGAGAGAGAAGAGTTAGAGTTATATAGGACTAGGAATCCAGACCTGATTATATCTCACGGAAAGAAGTGGAGTAACTACTGATGCTATCTCTATCCAAGTAAATTTTATTGTCCCCAAGCACAAAAAGGCTTGAATTTTTTCTAGAACCTGCAGACTGTGCATTCAGCAACCAATGAGCACCGTCCATCTCCAGGGCCTTTGAGTATGTCTGTAGTTCTATAGGTACTGGGGGAGGATCTCTCTTTGGCAGTTGCCCAATGAGTATCCAATAGGACTGATGATTACCACTGGCCCAATATTTTGCTCAAATTATTCTTTCTAGACAACCATCTTTTTCAATATCCCAGGAAATTCAAATTTTCCCAAAGTCAGTGATAGGACATAGACATCTGGACAGACAATGACAGTATTATAAAGAAAGCCTGAATTTTGTGGGAGTGAAGGAATCCAGCATATGAGGTCCAGCTCATTAAGTCTGTGTGTAGTGGAACACACAGTCTTTTCATAAACTCTTACAAACTATCAAGTATGTTAAAAATAATTTCTTCCTATATTTTCTTTATTCTTCATATTTCTCTTGTCAACTGCTTTTTATCATTTTATTTATAATTTACCCCATTCATGTTTCTTCCCATAATGCTCTCAAGTTCTGACAGGTGTGTCCATAGTCTCACTCTAGCCCTTCCTTCGTTCCTTTCTTCCTCCTTTTCTTCCTTCCTCCATTTCCTTTGCTCTGGTTTTCTTTCTTCCAAGACAATATTAAAATGTCCATATAGAGAAGAGCATCATAGGACACAGTGAACTATCAAGATTAATATACATGACAAAACCTTATATTTCAGTCTAGGGCTCAGTATATTACTCCTTTTGTACCCAATATTTAATCTGAGGCAAGATGGCATGATAGAAGAAAAAAGGATTTGTTTAGACAAAATTAATCTCTGGGAGTCTATACTGTCTTATCAGTGAATTTTGTATTAAAACAATGTCAGGACTTTGGCTGAGAATTAAGTAAGATCATATTATAATAAAGTGATAGCATTTTTGAGAACTCAGACCTTTTGATTCATAGTTCTATACTTCTGTTGTAAAACACAATTGAGTAGCCTAAAAATAAACCTAAGTAATCCCCAATATTATTCTGTTTTATTAAATTTCATGGGCTCAAATTACAGAAAATATTAAAAATTTTCTATTTAACTAAAGTATTAAGTAGTGCATTACTTTTTTTTAAGTAGCTAAACAAATCTTATTTATTTAGTTTTATAAAAATTTTATTTTATTTTTTTTATTGAAGTATAGTTGATTTACAATGTTGTGTTAGTTTCAGGTAGTAGTGCATTACTTTTAACAGAAGTTATTTTTCTAGATGTAAACAGCAAAATATAAAGACTCTAAATAATGATTTGCACTCATTTTTTAAAGGTGTGTATGTCACAGAAATACTACAAAATAATATTTAGTTCAAAAGTAAACATTTATTTCAATTTTGTGTTATATTCATACTGACATTGTAATTCAATTATTTTTCTAGATAACCATATGCTATTTTAAGATAACTGGATATATATGAAAATTTTTAAAAATCCAAGTCCTCTCAGTTCCAGAAAAACAACAACAAAAATTAGTGTAGAATAATGGTAATTCCTTTTAAAAAATAGAGAAAATTGCCTTAGCAATTTTAAATTGTGAGAAAGTAAACTTAATCTTCATTTTCAGCAATTTCATTATCCAGTCAATTCATGAAAAGGACCATATGTAAACATTACCAAATGAATCCTCTGAAGTCTGACTGGACACACTGGTAACTGAGTCACTTATCCATGTTCTAAATTATGAAGCCTGGTCCTTAATATAGAAACCCTTCCTGAGCGCTTCTTCAATAAAGAAAAGAGCCAAAGTTCATGTTTAATACACGTGTAGACTAGCTGCCTTCTCTTATTTTGAGAAGGGAATGAGAAGGCAATGACATTTGGACAAGAGCAGCTTTGTCTAATATTATTTAACCTAAGCAATTACCCTATGGGACATATTATTAGCCTCATTTTTCAAGTGAGGAAAGTAAAGTCAAATAATTAACGCAGGCCAGTTTCTGCAGCTGCCTTCCAAAAACCTTTACAACATGATCCAATTACTAACTGGTTCGTTGCATTTATATATGTTTCTTTTGATGGCCATCTTCGTGAGAGGCTAAAATTATGAGTGGATATAAAGGTAGAATTTGATGACAAAGAGAGAGCTGTACAGATGTGGAAAGGATAGAAAACCTTTTAAACACTACAACATTTGAGCTGTGATACTTAAGTAATTTGGAGAATAGTAAACGGCAACATCTAAAGGCCAGTTTTGTATTCCACTTGTTTTTCAAAAATGTTCCATTTGATCCAGTATTTTCACTTCTGGAAATTTGTTCTTATGAAAGTGCTTAAAATATGAAAATAAAAGGTCAAGTTACCCATTAGAGCTAAATTTGGAAATTCCTAAATGTACATTAGTAAAAGAATTTTTAAGTAAGAAATTGTACTATGACATTATGTAACTATTTTAAAAGAATTAAAATAAATTAGTGTTAACATAGAAATGTTATTTTGTCATGTTAAGGTAAGAAGTAGGATATAAAGTTATATATGAGGAATATCACAACTAAGCATGTAAAATAGTTTTAAAAGATTAAATGAAATATTTATAGTGGCTTTTTTCTGTTTTAAATCATTTTGTAATTCCTAAATTTTTCTGTAAAGGGAGTATGCTACTTTTAAAATTGGAATTTTTCTGTAATCAAAAGAAGTATCCTTTTTTCTTTATTTTGTAGATTTTATAAGATGTTTAGAAATTTAAAAAATAAAATAAAATCTAACCATCTTTATTGTCATTCACAAATACAAACTCTCTCTGAATTATTTCTTTCATCCTATGCAAAATTATTTTCCCAATAATTTTAAAATAAATAAAAAGTAATACATCACTTTGATTAATGAGTACAGTAGACTCATTAATCAAAGATGCTGTTTTCAAAAAAGAGTTCAAGGGTATGCTCTTTACTTTAAGACATGGACAGATGTTCTTAGTAAAAATCCCATGCCACCAAAAGGATGCTTAATATAGAAAAACTGTGATGATTGTGACTGGCTTTGTGAATTACCACATCAGTATATTTTGTGATCTGTAATGTAAATAAATACACACACACTTTGTATTTCACTTGCTTCTTGTTTGACCGTGAAACTGTCTTGTTGTGGCCTCTCCCGTTGCGGAGCACAGGCTCCAGACGCGCAGGCTCAGCGGCCCAGCCGCTCCGTGGCATGTGGGATCTTCCCGGACCAGGTCACGAACCCGTGTCCCCTGCATCGGCAGGCGGACTCTCAACCACTGCGCCACCAGGGAAGCCCTGTCTTTTCTTTTTTAAAAGAACTCTAGGCAGTTCTTATTTTTCTTTTTAATTTAACTCTTATTGCTCTGTGTGAAATAAGATGATGAGTGATCTTAAAATACCAGTTTAATCAGAAATCCATAATTTTTCAAATTTAGAACTTTAATTCAAACATATAGGTCCTTGGAAATGGCTGCAGATATTTATGATGTCTACAAGATAGCTGTGGATATAGGTAGATCGAGAAATAGAAATTTCTCTGAAACTATTTTCAGTGCTATTTTAGATTCAAAGCCAACAAATATTATATTCAAAAGAATAAAATTGACTTTCAACATGGGAAATAGTGTCAAAGGGAGTTCAACCCCCCTTTCATAAGGTGCAGAAGATGTTAATCAACTTTACTGAACTCTAATTTACATATAATAAAATGTACCCATTTTAAATGCACAGCTTGAAGAATTTCATCAAATGTATATTTCTGGTACTCTTTACCACAATCAAGATATACATATAACATTTCCATCACTCTATAGGTTTCCTTGTGCCCTTTCCCTGTCAATCCCCTACATTCCCAGTCCTAGGCATGCACTGACCTGCTTTCTGTTCCTATAAACTAGAGTTGCTTTTTCTAGAATTTCATGTCATTGAAGCATATCATATGTACCCTTTTATATCTGGCTTCTCTCACTTAGCATAATGATTTTGAGATTCATCACTGTTGTGTGTAGTTCAAGCATTTTCATTGCTGGTTGGTATTCTTTTGTATGGATATACCAGCTTTTGTTATCCATTTACCTGTTGATGGACTTTTGAGTTCTTTCCAGTTTTTAGCCGTTATAAGTAAAGCTGCTATGACTATTTGTGTAAAGTCTTTCTATGAACATATGTATTTAATTCTCTTGCATTATAAGAGTGAATGTTTAACTCTAGGAGAAACTGCCAAATAAATTTGCAAAGTGGTTGTACCATTTTACATCACCAGCAGCAACGTGTGAGAGTCATACATCCTGGTCAACACATTTTAGCCATTCTAGTGAATATGCTGTGGTATCCCATTGTAGCTTCATTTGCATTCCATGATGTCAAACACTTTTCCGTGTGCTTACTTGTACATCTTTTTCTATGAAGTGTCTGTTAGAATCTCGTGACCATTTTTAAATTGGTTTGTCCTTTTATTATTGAGCTGTAAGAGTTCTTTATATATTCTAGATATAAGTTCTTTCTCAGATGTATGTGTTGTGAATATTTTCTCCTAGTCAGTGACTTGCCTTTTCATTTTCTTCGTGGTATGTTGTTTCAGTTGCATTTGGCACTTGAAAATGACTTTTGTCATGTTCTGTGGTAACATTTCATATGGTTTTAACATATTTTAAAATATTTATCATCAATATAATTTTCTGAAAAGTGAAGAAAATCAAGTGTTGTGAAACATTCATTTACACATCATTTAATTCTTAAGATCTCATGGGGGTTATCCTGAAGTTAAAAACATAATATTGTGGTACTGAAGTGAAAGATTCAGGTATCAAATTATTGAACATATCTCTAACCTATATAGTACCTATTATTTCAAGCAATGGAATACATCTCCCTGGAGACTAGCTGCCTTAAGGAACAGTCACCATATTGTATTTCAAAGTTATCGGAAATAATGCATTCTCACGCATGTTTACATTATGTGTTAGCCTCATTTTTTTCTTTTTAATTTTTATAAATCAAATATATAAAATTTACATGGTTCTAAAGTAAAAATTCTATTAAAAATATTCTTATTTCTAAGACTCTTAACACTCTCTTAAGAGTCTTATTCTCATCTCCAATATCATATATCACTATTTAGATATATGGATAATCTTATTTTTCCTTTTTATAACAGAAAGATACCATTCTACTTTTTTCTGTTCTTGTGTATCTTATGTTTTATTCAGATAAATGCCCTTTCAATGAGTAAAGATTAGAACAATTACTTTGGAAAAAATAATACAGCATTTGGGCAACTTCTGGAATTCAATATTCATAAATTTTGCTGAATAACACAGTTTTGATAATTATTACAGATTCACTTTATCCTAAAATAATTGATTCTAAAGAGATAGTAAATTCTTACTTCACAAGAGGACACATGCAATGTAATCATAAAGGTAAATAATAACGACAGGTAACATTTTTGAGTGTTTATATACCACCCAGCATTCTAAATAGTTTACGTGCATTATCACTTTGAATGCGTACAATCACACTACGATGTAAATGATATGATTAAACCCATTTTTCAGCTAAGTAATGAGAGGTTTAGTTACTTGCTCAGGGTCACAGAGTTGACCAGAATCTGAAGTCTCAACCTGTAATTATAGTACTTCATGATCAACGCTAAGCTACAGAAAAAATAAACATATTTTAAAATATATGTGGTAGGAGATTAAATATATATGGAATAGATTGGTAGCAACAACCAAAAGTAAGATTCAGAATTAAAATAACATCTTATAATTTTAACTAGTTTAAACCATTTTAAACCACACTGACAGATATTTATTAGGTCAATATAAATAGCAATTAAATTGCATATAAATATTATACATGTATATTTTATGAAAGATCTACACTCTTTTTACTATAGATGAGTGTACATGTTCAACTAACCTTTTATACACACTCTCTAGCAAGTGCCAAATAAAACCAGATGTAAGAAAATTACATGATCAAAGTTTAAAGAAATATAATTCTTAAATAATATACACAATAAAAGATAGAACCCAGCTGTATGCTGTTGCAAAAGAAATGAGCACACAAGAATAGATTTTTTCCACTCTATTTTATTATTATTATTAACCCTGTAAAATGAGATTCAGTACTCCACCTTAATATTTATTTTCTTGCTAGAATTGTACCAGATGGAAGAATTTTATATAACTGAAAACATTGATTGGTATGTCCTTCTGTTAAGAGTATTATCACCAATATAATTCTACTTTCTTTTGTATCTCAACAAATATTATTTTTTCTTGTTATGTCATGCCATATAACCCTTTTTCTATTGTTATTATGTCATACTATGTAACCCTTTCAAAATACCCCTTTCATATATTTTGCACGTCTTTTCAAAACCAGGCCACCTATGAGTCATATGTCAACGCTGAATATCAAAAAGGATAACCCAAAATGCAGTCACATAACCTAACCAATCTGCCAAGTAAGAAACCAAGGATATAGTAAAATGGGAAAGGCCTGCTATTAGAATCTTAAATAAATATTTATGGAAAATAGTTTGGAGCAAGAAGTTTACAGAGGCTCAAAAGGAATGCTATAGCAGACATTAACCTTAACATCACTTAATTGTCCAAAGGAATATGGGGAATTAAGCAGTCAATGCATCAACTGAAGGGTGCAGAAAGTAGAAGTAGGGATGTACTTCATGAAGCAAAAATGCAGAATCACATATCAGATGTTCTTTAAACTTCAGATGCAAAGGAACCTTTTCAAGTTCAACAGTGATGGAAGAATTGTTTGGCATGTGTCATCTTTTATATAATCCCTATGTACAAAAGATTCACATATGTGTTTGTAATTATGGGAAGCTGCAGATAGATTTATTAAAACTTTTAACCTAAATTTGTCTCATCAATATTTTCCAACAGACAAGACTATACTACACTTAACATTAGCAAACATAAATGAAGAATTCATACAATACCAATGATGACTGGTGTTCAGGTATTTAGACTTCATGATACAAATTAATTGACTACATTTTTGTTTTGTTTGTTTGTAGCTTGTCTTCTTTATCCTCACCTACTCCTTTGCTTAACATAATTTATTATAGCTTGTATTATTTCCTTAATAAAAGCTATAGAGACTCACTAAAACGATGAGATGCAATGAATAAAGAATATATTAAACCCATCAATGTTACCACCTAAAGATAATTACTTTTAGTTAACCTGTTATATAGGCACATACATATATTCATATATATGTGCGTGTGTATATATATGTATATGAGTTGCTACTAGAAGAAGGTATGTATGTGTGTATGAATGTATGCATAGTCTTATTTCTAACAAGGAGATTATTCTGAATACATTTTTGATCATTTAAAAATGAACAGCATAATATGCTCATATTCCATGATAATAAATACAAATCAAAAGCTTTATTCTTTAATAGCTATTATAAACAATAGTGTACAAATTATTCCTATTATTAAACATGTTCTAAGAATAATTACATGAAATTAGAATTGTTAGATCGAGAGGTTTTTATGGCTTTCCGCACACTTTTTTTTTTTTTTTTGCTTCTTGAAAGAATTTGCCCTCCATCTTATCCCCTCACTGAAGGTGTAGCAGGATAATCTTTCCTCTGCATCCGTAATAACCTCTTAACAATTTTGCCAATATAATACAAATAAAATATTTTACTTTAACTCGTATTTTTATTATATCTTTTCAAGTATTTATTGACCTTGCTGTTCTTTTTTTGGTGTGTTTATTAGTGTCATTCACTCAAATTTTTTTTTTTTTAAGCTGGTCAGGAGTTAGAGTTGTTTTTTTTTTTTTTTTTTTGTGGCCCTAGAGACAGCTAACAATGCAAGGAGGAGTGTAGCAAACAACCTTCTGATTCCTAGAATCTAGACACAACACAAAGGCAAAAGAAATAAAAACAGTAATGGTATCTATAACAAGTGCTGTGGGGTGCCATCCAGATCTCCCCATTAGCTCATTCCCCTAGCTGCCAGAAGTATAGGCTGCTGATGGCACAGCTAAGTCCCTTTCTAGGTTATGTCCCTGGGCTAAGGGAGCCACCTCTCCCAAGGTTACACCTCCTTCCCAAAGACAGACAGCATTCAACACCTGGTCAATGTGGGCGTTCAAAGCCTGTTCTCTCTGCCTAAATTTAGAGCAACTCTGAATGGCCATCCCAGATCCAGTGCTGCCCATATCATTGATGAGAGCCTTTGTTTGGACTGCTTTGCCCTTCAACTTCTCCTTCTGCCCAATACCATTCCCCTCACCTTTTTTTTTTTTTTTTTTTTGGTGGTATGCGGGCCTCCCCTTGCCGTGGCCTCTCCCGTTGCGGAGCACAGGCTCCGGACGCGCAGGCTCAGCGGCCATGGCTCACGGGCCCAGCCGCTCCGCGGCATGTGGGATCCTCCCAGACCGGGGCGCGAACCCGGTTCCCCTGCATCGGCAGGCGGACGCGCAACCACTGCGCCACCAGGGAAGCCCCAAGAGTTTTATTATCAGTCTCGGCAAGACTAAAAATTCAAAGCAAATTCAATTTTGCTTAAGGGAACATTGTAAAGTAACAATTCTTCATATTACATGCCTCACGTGATCCATTTCAAGCCATAGAGAATTACACCTTTATGTGTCACTGTTCCAAGAGACAAACAAATGTGAACAGCTAAAACACTTTAAAAATGCACCAAGCTTATGAAGTCTCAAACAAAACTTGAATTTTCTGTACATACACCTGTCAAATGAAGTTATTTCCTGTACACCACTCCTCTTGCAAAGTGGTCTTCTGTTCCCTTTCATTTGACCTAGATCGGCTAGGAGACCTAGAGAAAGATCGGGATAGCTTGTGATTTCTTTCCAGGGACAGTGATCTCTCTCTTCTCCTATCTCTAGAAAGGGACCTGCTCCGGCTGCGGGAGAAGCTTCTCCGTCTTGGAGATCTGTGGCGAGGTGGAGGACTCCTCCTCTGATAATCATCTTGCGGGTGACGACCCCAAGAAGGAGGCAGCCACGATTTCGACTTCTCTTTTCCCCATTCGACAGGTCCACCCTTATTCGGCAGCCACATAGTGTTCTCCCGTCTAGTTCTCGGACAGCATCGGCTGCATCTTGGGGATCTTCAAATTCAACAAAAGCGAAGTCAGGAGGGTTTCTAACAACCCACACACTTAGGAGTGGTCCATAATAGCCTACAGCTCGTTCCAATTCAGTCTTGTTACCATTGTTTCCAAGATTACCTACATAAACTTTACACTCCAATGGACAGGAATCACGATGCATTTCGAGATCTCGGGTTAGAAACGCGGAGGCTCCAATCCACACACCCTTGGCTGGGTCTTCCCGGTCCCCTCCCGCGTGGCACCCGCAGATGCTCTCGCACACCTATCGTCCACGAAATGGCCTGGCAGGCGGATTCTTAACCACTGCGCCACCAGGGAAGGCCAGTGGTGATGTTTCGGAAGAGACTCCTCTCCTTTTAGAAGCACTTCTGTAGATATTTCAGTAATATATCTGGGATCTGTTTATCTTTTCATCCTCATCTTTCTCATCAGAAACTTGTGGCTTTACTCTTTCAGGTTCCTTTCTTTCTGGTGTCCGTTTGCTAGCTAGATCTTTGGGTTCACTTCTGTGCCTCTTTTCATCTTCGTCTTCTCTTTCATTCATTTCAGCCTGAGCTCCTCCGGGCCTCGCATCTCTGTCTGGCTCCTCCTTAGGTTTCTGTTTAGGTGTTAGTCCTTAGGTTTGACTTCTGAGTCTCTCTTCTTCCTGGAGGTGACCAGGCTTTACTTTATCATCTCTTTCTTCTTCTTTCACATGTGTTCCTGGTCTTACTCTTCCCGGTTCTTCTGCAGGGCGCGGTCCAGCAACTCGCTCTCTGGATGTAACTCTACGTCTCTTTTCCTCCTGGTCTTTTTCGTCTTTATCGACAGAATCATCTGATTTTGCTTTTTCAGGGTCTTCCTCAGGTTTCCGTTTGGCAGGACACCTTGTGAAATGAGATGTGATGGTGGTCTGCCTGGTAGTTTGCCTTGTAATCCTGGGGCTACATGAGACTTCAGCTGATTTTGTTTCTCCATCGGACTTGCTTCTCCTGGGCAAGCAAAGTTAGGAAACAGGTGCGGGGGACTAGTTTTTCTCTGCTATTTCCACTCTGCTGTCCTCACCACTTGTCTGGCTCCCATTTTCTAGACATCCATTCACTTCGTGACTGAAAGCATGAGCTCCGTTCTCAAGGACAAATCTTTATTTAAAAGGGATTTGACTTTAGCCCGGGAGCCCTCCTCTGATAATTCTTCTTTATGTAATTTGGTTTCCAAGTCACATAACTGATTCTTTATTTCTGTCTGCATAAATTCAGGCAAGAATTCAGACAAGAGATTCCATTTCTCCTTCACGCATTCCTTTTCTTTTAAACTATCTCTTTCCAAATCTTTTAAACTATCTCTTTCCAAATCTTTGAGGCGGACGGTCTCATGATTTCGTGAGCAGCATCGTGGGGTTTGTCGTAGACCGGCAGCGGCCACGGGTAGACGGCGGGCTCGGCCGCCACAGGCGACTTGAGCCTCAGCTCCAGCTTCTCCGCCATGTCTGCGCGCGCGGCCACCTCACCTTGCCAGTCGGGCGGTGGGCGGAGGGGCGGGGCCTTTCGCTCAATTTTAACCTGGAATATTTGTCATTTTTTTGGTTTTCCTTTGTGAGCGTTTTCAGAGACAGAAATTTATTGTTTACAATAAATTAAGCAAATGATTTTTTTAGTTAATTGTTTTGATTTTATACTGTTTGTAATTTTTTTGCACACAGATAACCAATGTTAATTTTTATGTAGTTAAAACAATTAGTGTTTTCCTTAATGGCTTCTACTTGTCTACTTACGCAGTTATTCTTAAAAAGGCCATATATATAATATTAATTTTGCTTAATCATAAATACTCTCTTCAATCATCTGGCTTAAGTTCAACTAAATTTTTCCATACACAATGTTGACATTCTTTAAACTGTTTACTTACTCCTAATATGTACAATCTTGCTGGATATTGAATATCACATTATTATAGCTTTTATTGAAACTATTTATTTATTGAACACTTACATTGAACCAGTTCAAAACTGCTCTAAATTCAATTAAAAATCTCCATAAACTATGAAGTATGTAGTAAAATTCCATTTCACAAATAAGGAAGCACAGAATCAGATTAAATAATTTAAATAGTTGAAAGAAGTTTTGATATCAAGTGTATTTAATTATGTTTTATTAAACACAATTAAATACTGCTTTTTAAAGCTGTTTTAGGAAGTTTAAAAAAATCTATAAATGGATGAATAAATAAGTAAAATAATTCTAATGATGTAGTCTATAATTTATGCAGTTAAGTCTTTCTTTTTAGTCTAACACTCTAATTCTTCCCACCAAACATAAGGAATTGCCTTGAATGCCATACGCCTAAAGTTCCACACTAAGTTTTAACATTAACCAAATAAATCTGCCAATAAATTATCAAATTAGAAAGAATGTTCCCCCATGGTGTGATAATTTACCATAAACACAATTATTAAAAGAATATAGTAAAATCTGGAGGGCAGATTTTGCATAGAGCCTATTATTCTATAGTGCATAGTTTGTAAGCAAATAAGATTTGTTAAATCAGCGAATATGGAAGCATTAATGACTTTATTAATCTACCTAGAATACACCATTCTGAGAAAACCAAATTCAGTTTTGACCCTTTACTCTCAATGAACATAGGTAATTTTAAGAAATAAATTAAAATAAGTCAGTGTTAAATACTAGGATATCATTTGTTTATTGGAGACTGTTGATCCAATTCCTTTCTCCTTTGTATCTGCAAAGCACCATTTCAGTACCTTTTAAAGTTAACGTGATGTAAGCTATCCACATGGCAGGGATATACAATAATGCAAAGCAGATGCATTTCAGCCCCATGGGAATTTGCAGTGAGTGAAAAAGGGTTTTATTATACATCTAGGCAATTGCGCAGATGAATGTCAGAAAAGCTGATAATTTTAAGCTCATAAATAAGAAAAAAGTAAGTAAACAACTTTATCCCCAACCTCTTTCTAGTGATGAAGCAAATTTTAAATGATTTAATAGATTTGATGCTTCATATCATTTTCTACAACTGGAAAAAACGAACAGTTGTTTAAAAATAATGTTATAGGGGAGAAGAGCAGAGAGAGCTAAATACTTGGTTATGACCACATGCATATTCTTAAATAGAAACCTAAGAATAAGGCAAGAAAACCCTACAAAAGAAGACTGCATAACACAGGAAGAGATGCCAGTTTATAATCTACTTGGTTTAGAATAGTCAGTTACTGTTACTTTGCTTCTTACCTAATGAATAAAGAGATATGGGAAAGGAATTTTAAGTATAAGGAAGTTTAAAGACATTTGTATGCAATCCTAAAAAGCCGATGTTATTTTTTCAATTATTTTACTGATGAATAAACTAAAATTCAAAGTCAAACAGCCATTAAGTGGCAAAATCTCAGCTCATGTCCATATTTGTTTAATTTAAAAATGTTCTTCCACTTGGCCATAAGAACACTTACAGAAGATTCCATAAAAAATAGAACTATTAATATTTGTTAGCTAAAACATACTCATTTTAATGACATTACAATAAATGTACATAAAATAATATCTATTATGTCTAAAAATACATTAAAATAAATGTGAACAATGAATTAGATTTTTTAAAAGCATCAAGTCATTATGGCAACCTTCAAAATTTACAGTCCTTTACTTGCCTGCCACTATTATTTACTACTGACTACTAAATATAGTTGCACTGCTCCCTAGAGCACTTTATTCTCTACATGCAAATAAACATAAAAACAATGTGTTTCTAACCTAAACATTCTGATAAACACAAACAAAGCACACCAAGAGCTAGGACTGGTTCTTCATCATTTAACTAAAATTTTGTAAGATTTTAAAAACAACAAGCATAAAAATAATAATTTCAGATTTAAAATATCATCATCGTTTAGTTTAAAGCTGTGGCTTTATGTTATTCTACATTATATTGTCAGATTCTTATTTTACAAAGATCAAAGTCAGAAAGAAATACATATATACACATATATATAGTCAGAAGTATGTAGCTGTGCATAAATCTAATAGAAACATAATGTGTAGAATGTAAATTGTAATCAAAATGTAACATATTTTTGTCTCCCATATTCCCTTCAAATTTATTTAATTGATAAATCTTTTGCTGTGCCACTGGGAGAAATTTAGGTAGGTCTCATTGACTTTTCTGTTAACTTTTTGGTCATCGAGGGTCCTATATTGATTTTTAGTCTCTGAAAACAGAGATTAAATCAAAAATTAAAAATATCTAATCCAAGATGTCATTTAACATAAATCTTCACTATAAACTAAGACTTCTTTTCCACATTGCCAGCAGTTGGCGTTCTCTGACATTTGGAAGGAGAAGTGCTTGGCTTTTTTATCTTCCTGCTCTGCCTACCTCTAAGTATGGTAGAGAGAAGGATAAGGGAAATAAAACATTTTTCACTTGAACTGATCACTGTTTTTTCCTGCTATAAATTAGTACTGGGCCTAGCAAATGTTTAGAATTATCTCTTTTTCTACTGGGACACTAAAAGTTCTGAGATTCCTGGGGTTTTCTCCCACCTGTACTTCTTTTGACCCTGATATATAAGTAGTTCAGAAGGCGGCTTGCAATCCTTCAGAAGCCCCTAGGAAGCCCTTATATACCTCTGGCTTCTTGCTGCTTGAGTCTCTTTGTCCCTGTACATGAGTGACCCATCAGCCATGTCCCGATAAGATTCCACAGTGGCATTGGTCTTCTAGTGCATAGCTCACTTCTGGTTTATAGGAACTACACAACCTCTTCTCCAACAAACTCAGAGTACAGTCTGATTCCAGCCCTAATGCAACTGACCTGGCCCTGAAACCACAGAACTGATTCGCTCTCTTTATCCTCAAGATTTTCCTGGATCAGATAATCCCCAAATTACAGTGGTCACGCATTAAGTTCTTAAGTGATCCACTTAAAGCACTACCACCTGCTAGGCTTCATGCGGCAATTCTGGCAACTACCTCTTTGGGTGGAGGAGGAATATAGCTTATAGAAAAACTTCAGGAAATTCACTCTCTTCTACATGATCTAATCCAGGTTTCACATATTCTTGATTTCACTAAGTGGTCTAGGATTCAGGGACCCAGTTCTAGAAACTTTTCTGAGGCAAATCCTACTATTTCCCTGACTAAAGGGCATTTCTTGAATCTATGAATATCTGTATAGAGATAATTGTGTATGCGTAGATAGACAGATAGATAGACAGAGTTGAGATTAGTTAGTAGTTGAGATTTTCTGTCTTCTTAAACTCTTCCCCATCTAGAATCCTCTAGTTTTTTTAGAGTAATTTAAAAAATAATTTTCAAATGAAATATGTGAGATATATGTTTTCTGAATTTTTTTTTATTTCCTTAAATATGTCCACGTTTCCAAGGAAAAATAATTTGCCTGGTATATGATTCTTGGTTTGCAATAGTGCGAAGATGCTATTCATTGTCTTCAAACTTTCACGATTTCAAATGTGAAGTCTGATGCCAGAAAGAGAAAATGAAGACTGATACTGTTTTCGGTTTAAGTAATCAGGAGAAGAATACAGTTGACATTTATTAAGATGAAGAAGAAATTCGGGAAGAGCAAGTTTGGGGAGAAAGACTAAAGTTTTGTTTTTGGTTTTGGACGTGATAAGTTTGAGATATCAGATATTTACATGAAGATGTAAAGTCAGCAGTTGGAAATCTGAGCTCAAAATGCATGAGAGGAATTCAGCAGGAAATATTTGAGATTTATAAGCCTATAGATAATATTAAAAGCCATATGACTAAGTGAGATGAGTTACTGAGTGAATGATGATAGAAAAGAGTTGAGTTTCAAGGACTGAATCCTGTGTCATGTCAATATTTGGGATTAAGAAGAAGAGCAGAAAAGAAGAGATCTGAGGAGAGGGGGCTAGAGAAAAACAGTTTAGGGCTGTGTACCCAAAAAAAAGCCAAGTGAATAAAGATTTTCAAGCACTTTATCAAATTATGCTTATAGGTCAAATATGATGAGGACAGATAATTGAGCACTGGATTTATCGACATAGAAATCATCAGTCTCTTCATCAAGGTCAGCCTGGGTAAGTGCTGAGGGGTGAAAGTGTAATTAGACTAGATTTAGGAGACAATGGTTAGGAGGGAAGCTGGAGACAAGGAGTGTAGATAGTTCTTTCAATGGGTGTTGATGTGAAAGGGAACAGAAAACTATCCCCTTAGATCCCTCTTTGCCAAGCTCAGAGGTAGGAGAATTTGCAGGTAGGTAAATCCTGAAGGAAATTAAATAAGCTTGGGAGTCAATTCCTGACTGGAAATTCTTTTTCTGAGAGGGAATTTGGGGTGAAATCTCATTAAGGCATAAAAGTTTTTCTGAGACTTTAACCTTATAAAGTAAAGTGACTAACAAAGAGCAGCTATACCTGCAGGAGTAAATCAGGTCAAAGTTGCATGATGCAATTGTGCTAGAAGCTGGAAATATCAGAGGCTAATATAGCTCCACAGAATTTTTTAAGTCCCCAGAGAAAATTCAATGGAAAATTTTAATTCTACAGATTAATAGTAGACTTTTTAACTTTCCAAGGGTTTTCACCTAATCTATCCTATTTGATCCCCATGACAAACTGTGAAACAAGCAAATTTTTATTTTTTCCATTTTAGTAATGAGGAAATGAGACACAAAGAATACATAACATTTGTTCAAGATCACAAAACCAGCAAATTGTAGAACTGGGATTGAGACCAGTTCCCCTGATTATAAGTCTAGCACTGTTTTCACTAAATGAAGTTGCAAGTCATAACTGAGAAGTGGAAGACTGCCAAGAAATTGCATAATTTATCTATCAATTGGTAAAAGTTACGCAGGAACACTATTTATGTCTAAAATTTAATTATGTTAAACTTGTAGCTATTCATCTTACCAACAAACTAAAATGATATATCAATTAAAGTTACTGCGCTCTTGTTTTCCACTCTGGAAGACAGACTGTGACTGCCTAAGTAGTTAACAGGGCACTTTGGGTTTGTGTATTAATAATACAGACTTGAAAGATTTCTCTACCACCCGTTTCCACACTATTTCACAATTTAATACCTGCATAGCTCTGGGTGCATTAACTAATATTGACTTAATTTTCTAATCTTTAAATTAGGGCAAGTTTTATCTACTGCAAAACATGGATGCAAATAAGAATTAAATATTGAAAAATGAGTACAATCTTAGTTAAAAATGTTTATCAATAAATGTGTTTCAATTTGGACCCCCAGGCACACCACAGTGGTCATACTGGCTTAGCCTTAACTGGACTATTTTGAAGACTCTGACCTATTTCATTCATATAAATGGTGAGTCAATCAGGAAGGAGAGTATAGAACAATGAAAATTTTAAATTGAGAACTTGAAAAGTTAATGTAGAACTAACAATATTGCAAAGCAGGAAAGAAAAGACAAACAACTCAAATATTAAAATACATGAGTAATAAAGGGAAAAATCATATGCTGCCAAATGAGTTATTTCATCTCAATAATTTTTTCTGACACCTTCAGTCAGACTTTCCAGAAATTCAATGGGACAATAAAAATATGTAAAGCTAGAACTCAATTGTATTTTACTCATGATTTACACAGATAAATAATCCAGGTTCTCTACCAAAATCCTGGTCACCCTGAATTCATCTTTTTTTCTCATAACTTCCATTTAATTGTCAGCAAATCCTGTCAGGTGTAACTTCAAAGTTCAGTTGATCCCTGAACAACTCTGGGGTTAGGGGCACTGCCTTATGCACTGTTGAAAATCTGTATATAACTTTACACTTGGCCCTCTGTACCCCCATTTCTGCATCCCTGAATTCAAACAACCATATATCCTGGAGTAGTAAAGTATATATTTAGTGAAAGAAATCCTAGTATAAGTGGACCTGTGCAGTTCAAACACTTGTTGTTCGAGGGTCAAATGTACATCCATAATAAGGCCATACCCACCTCATCACCTCCACTGCTAATAACCTCTTCCAAGCCACCATCACCCCTCAGTCTCCTGTGTGCTCTTCCTGTTAACCTACTCAACTCCAACTGCTCTGGCCTCATTTCCCTACTTCAAAATCCCCAGGCTCAGGACTTCAGGGCTTTTGACTTGCATTTACCTAATCTTAGAATGCTCTTCCCCAGATGATTACGTAGTACCTTGCCTCTCCTTCTGCAGATCCTTGCTTCCCTGTGAGCCGACCCTTGCCCCATCTCCCTATTTGAAATTGTGGCACCACAGTCCCCTAACTTCTGCTTTAAATTTTCTCCTGAGTCATTAGTACTATACTTATGTATTTATTTTATTTCCTTCTCTTTCTAGGATGTAAAGTTCTGTGAGGGCAGGGATTTTTGTCTACTTTTTAACTACTATATCACCATGTCATAGAATAGTACTTGCCCAGTAGTAGATAATGAAAAAGTATTTTTGGAACACATTACCCTTTTTAAATAATTAGAAAAAAATTAATTTATGAAATAACGTAGATATTTACACATCTAATAGTTTATTTTCCCACTGTATTTTCATACAAAACTATCTGCCATTAAGTATTTTGTGGAAATAATCTTAAAGGAGACCTCTACAAAAAAATTAATTTTAAAGTAACTTATTTTTCTCAATATGTATAGTATATTTATATTTTTATCATATAAAATATCTTCAGAGGAATTTTCATCTTATCTCAACATTGTATATTAATCCTAAACTAATAAACACCATCTAAACTATAAAACTATTAGGTCGGTGTACAAAGCTGTGGGAACATACCAAAAAGTAAATACCAGTGAACCAATGCCCCAACCTGAAGGCATAAATAATATTTCACAAAGGCTGTTTCATGCTTTCATCATTGATAGATTAGACATCATACACAATTGAGTTTCAGAGGTAGAAGCAATGGTTGGCAGAACACATGTTCAAAATTTAAATTGGTCTTCATTATCTGGAAAAAGGATCATAAATAAATGTAACAGAATTAAGTTACAAGATCATTGTAGTACATCCTAGGGTGAACAAAAAAAACTGAATAAAAGAGGACAGAAATATAATTTTTAAAAAGCAGCAAAATTGTTTAATTCGTACTTTATTTATTAGCCACTATCCTAGACAAAGAATAGGATAAGAAATGAGTAAGCCATGGCACCTAGCCTCAAAAGCTTCTTTTCCATTGCAAGGAGGCAGAAAGAAACACCAAAATAAAATGCAAACTGCAAGTTCAAAATGTCCATAAGTGCTGAACTAGAGGAATGCAAAAATAGGAACACAGTGGGAAAAAATAATTATGAATGAGATCATTAATATGTGATCTTCCTCTTAGCTCCAGCACAGCAGTCATACCATTATCATGCTCATGCCCTTAATCCTAATTACCGCGAGAAGAAACAGATTGTCTCCGTTAAGCAAAAGGATTGGATTCCTGCCGTCCAGCTCTGCTCCAATTAGCAATGACTAAGGAAAGGAAGAATAACACAAAATAGCATGCTCACAGAAGTAAGTTCCTGAAGGTGGATGGTGTGCAATTCTCCCAGAGAGAAGTATGAGCAAAGCAAACCCCAAGAATATTGAAGCTTGAAAAAGTGCTTTTATGTATTATCTATGAATGCTGAAGAGAAGGGACAAGGAACTGCAAGAATTCAAGCCATTTGCTTGCTTTTTCTACCTTAATGGACACTTAAAAAAATCTGTATTCATTACTTATTCAGTCAGTACCCTAGTTCAATTCTGCTGCCCACTTGCACAATCAGCAGACTCCTAAGGAGATTCTCAGCCCTTGAGAATGAAAAGAAGATGTTGTGCGTGAATCATGGAGAATGCTGAAGTAGAAAAACAAATTACAAATTTTAAGATATTTATTTGAAACTTGAGAACAATCTTGGTTCTGTTCTTGGGAATGAGAAGCTTGACAGGGAAGATTCCTGGTTTTGACCTGAACCTCACTGTTATCTACATAAGTAGATTTCACTTGAAAAAAAGAGATGTTTTTCCTATAAGATCAAAAAAAAATATTCAAGAGATAGTAACAATATCTAGTGGAGCTAACAGAAAATGAAGCAAGTAGAAAATGTTAGACAAGTGTTTTGGACTGGAGACTATGTTTTTTAAGAAGTCATAAAGCAGACTTTATAAAGTTCAAGCACTTCAAATTCCCCTGTTAGCCTCAGGTAGGTCACTTAGAAATCTCAGCTGAGATGGTTTGTCATTCTGTTCAAACATGAGGAAATGACTAGATAATTCCTCAATGTTTCTACCAGAACTGTTAATTCTGTGAGGAAAAATTAAAAGTATCAAATCAATTCTTAGAGTAACAACTTACTCTTTACTATTATTTTAATTTTTGACTCTATAAGAGGAAGGTTCCTTTATGGTTCTAAAAATATCTTACAACTGCATTTTCCATAAGTCTTTTGAAGACATTTATGTTTGGACAGTTAACAAGTCACTAGGGAGTTTGTGGATAGGAAAAAGCACAACCCTAACAGTAATCCCATGTTTTTATAAAGGATGCCTGGTGTTTTAAAGTTGTGGGCTGCAAAGCTGTGGTTAGTGAAGAAATTAGTCATGAAAACATAGCATAGCACAGCAGGGATTTATTATGCATGAACCACTTCCATTTTTTGTTTATTTGAAATAAGCTAGATGGTGAAAGTGTTGAAATTTCCTCGTGGCGCATAACTTTAGGGGAGTGCCCCTCTCTCCTCCTCAATACATCATGCTGATTGAGGTTATTCGGAAGATATGATTACTGCCCAAAACTGAAAGTAAAGCAAGGATTTCAACACATGGAAAATTCCAAATGTGCAAACATGGAAGCTACCACACCCATAACTGAATATTCAGTTTGTTTTTCTGAAAATCAGCACACATGTACATGAGTTTTAAGATTAAAGTAGACACCACTCCCCAAACATGAATGTGAAATGCAGAATTTGGTGCAAATAGGCTTACTCAGAATTACAAATCCTAAATGGGAGAACTTAGGAAACATGTTCGTTTTCTCCAGAGGAATAAATTTGAAGTTCCTGTAATACTTTTAACATACTAATAAGCTTTGAGGAATTGCATAAAGGGCTTAAAATTTTTTAAATGCTTCAAATAACTAACTCTTGAATTTGTAGCTAATTTGTTTTTCTCCTACTACACTCTCTAAGCACATCTCCTTTCCAAGAGTGCATTTGTGCATCTCTGCTCTTTTATTTCAACACCACCTCAATATATTCAGAGAATGGACACCTGACTTTAGATAAGCATTTGATAAAGGATTTGATATCACATTATCACCTCCAATCATATTTGGTATTCTGTGAAAGAAATTATTTCTCAATTGTAACTAATATAGGATAAGAATCTTGAAAGTCTAACGTATCTTTACGTTAGATAAAATGAATGTGTTCGGTCAGGTGTGTTTGAACAGATATCCCCCTCCCGCTGAATTATCCTCTCAGCTAGGAAGTGTCTTCCATTAAAATGAAGATATTATTCTAAAAGTTCCTTTTTAATTTTAGAGAGTATATATCTTACCAAAAAATGGTAACATTAAAGCAGGAAGACTAGGCAATAGGTTTATATGAGTCAAGGCTAGGGCACTATGAGAACATGAAAGACTGGAAGAGAAGAAAAACTGAAGTGGGGAAAAAGTTTAGAAAAGGAAATTGAGGTAAAAAAGGTTATAATGCAAGATTATTCCTTATAACATCTATTCCTTAATTGAGACAGTGAAATGCATCAATAAATCATGAGATACTAATACAGGAAATACTGCATAACAATGGGAAAAATAAGCTGATGATATATATGTAATGTATATGAATCTCAAAGAAAAGATGTTGAATAAAAGAAGCTAGAAACAAAAGAGTACTTACTATATGTTTTCACTCATATGAAGATCAAAAAGAGATGAAAGTAGTCAGTAGTGCCTGAATTCGGAAAAATCATTAACTTTGGGAGGGAAAATGATGACTAGAAGGGGTGGTGTGTTATGGACAGAGAATGTTATCCTATATTATGATGATGCATAGTTATATATATATACACACACACACACACACACTCATATATATATATGTATAAAACTAATTTATCTTAAGTACTCTGACAGCCAAGTAAGGCAGACAGACTTTAAGATGTCCTCCTTTGGTCTCCACCTCCTGCTCTTTATGTTCTTATGTAACTTTCTCCCCTTGAATATGGATTTAACCTATTGACATGTCTTTAATGAATAAAATACAGCAAACTACTTTTGTGTTTGTTACATAAGATTATGACTTTTGTCGTGCTAGCAGACTCATTCTTTTGCTGACTTTGATAAAGCAAATTGGCAAGTTGGAGAGGCCCACTGGCAAGGAGCTGAGGATGGTGGCCTCCAACCAACTGCAAGGGAGGAATGAAGCCATCAGTCCCAAACCCCTAAACTGTGCCCAGATCCATGACCCATAGAAACTGTGATAATAAGTATGTTGTTTTAAGATGTGTCAGGGCAATTTGTTATGTTGCAATAAACAATACACCAAGCAAAACAAGTCTGTAAGCCAAGTTAGCCAATGATCTACCAGTTCTGGATACCTGAAAAGTATATAATGGTATAAAGCAGATTATTTGAAGTGCTTTTTCTTGCACTAATGTTATGACTGTTAGAGGTACGTGTACGAATAGTCATACTTTGAGTTTGCCTTGGACTAAGGAGTTTCCCATAATGTGGGTCTTTCCATTTTAAAAGGAAGATAGTCTTGGGCAAAACGGGACAGTTGGTCACCCTACAAGTTGACAATATAATCTTTTTAGCTGTGTGTTTTGTTGTTAAAACATAACAGAGGGGCGGTTGCACGTCCGCCTGCCGATGCAGGGGAACCAGGTTTGCCCCGGTCTGGGAAGAGCCCACGTGCCGTGGAGCGGCTGGGCCCGTGATCCATGGCCACTGAGCCTGCGCGTCCGGAGCCTGTGCTCCGCAACGGGAGAGGCCACAACAGTGAGAGGCCCGCGTACCACAAAAAAACAAAAACAAAAAAACATAACAGAGGCTTAATATTTGTTATGTGAATTAATTTTCAAAGTAAATATTTCAAAAATAAGTACTTCTAATCTAAACTTAAGAAAGTCATGAAAAGAAAGCTATAAAGATTTTTTTTAACTTTTTCTTCTCTCTTTTCTTCTTTTCATTCTCTTTCTGCGTGAAACCAAGATATGAGAAATCAATTATAATTCAATAAAGTAAAGCCTTGGGGCCCTATTTTAGAGAATCTGTCTGAATACATTGCCATTAATGATGACAAAGCCTTGCTGAGATGTCATGAATCAAGAGAGTAAAGGTCAGTTTTGACCAGAGTTGTCATCACTAGTCAGTCTCACTGCAACTATTCCCATTTCAGTGACACTTAAGGGAGGATGAGATAAAATAATGAGCTCTCCAAATAACTGGTCTTAAACAGTAAATGGCATCTTCTATTGTAAAACTTGTAGATAAGACTGAGCCACTTTTTCAGGATCACCCCCATTAAAACACAATCTATTTCTCTGTCTCTCTCTGTGTCTCTGTCTCTGTCTCTTTCTCTCTCTCTCTCTCTCTCTCTCTCCCTCACACACACACACACACAACAAAAGCCTACTTTTAATTCCACATACCTCTTTATTGCATGTTAAATATTGTTCATTTTCTCTTGAAAAAGGTAGAAAGCAAACATTAATTGTTCAAAGATTGTTGTATATTCTTATTTACGGTGAAAGAAAATCAAAGTAAATCATAAATTAATAACTTTACATTTATTTCAACCTTTCATACATACATGGTTTAATCTGTTTGTTTAAAGAGTAGTGTATACTATTAAAAATATTGAAGCTGATGACTTTCTAGGAAAGCTAATAATTAGACCTAATAATTACCATAAATGTGTCCTTGCAACAGATGATTTGGGCAGTACTCAGTCTAATTTTTGGAAGTTATTTATCCAATTAACTTGAAGGTTGTTTGAAATTACTACTGCTTTTATCTCAATATCTTGGGTTGTGACATTAGAAATCCTAGAAAATTAGAAATCCCTGTTAAAATACAATTAGATCACTTGAAAGAGAACATATATTTAGTCATTAGTATCCATTTACCCATTAGCATACACTGCTAAACTTCTTATTTATAACCCAGAAGAGAACAAAGCTGGAAAACAAAACATGAGACCACTGCATTTTGCTGAGGAGAAGAAAAATTTGAAGTATGTGTGGTTTCTTTGCTGGAGGGTTAGATAAGAAGTACCAGGAATAATCTGGAAACTGGTGAGGATGATCCATCCCAAAGGAAAGACAGTATAGAATATTAAAAATAAGCTGCAATATATTATATGTTATACTATATTATACTTGAATTTTAAGTTTTGTTAACAACTTTTCTCAAATTAGATCTTCTGTGATATTAGACTCATTTATGCACAGATGGGAAAGCAGAAACCTAATCTTGAGCGTTTACATAGAAAAGTTCATTTGCAAGGGTTGACATCGCCTCAAATATAGTTCATATTTCAACATATCTTCATAACACCTTGTAAAACGAAAACAACCTTTGCTTTTGTTTAAACAAGAAGCATATTCTCTGATATTCATGGCAATCTGGTAAGAGAAAAGCATTTCCCTGTCTGAACTAGATTTTTAGAACTCTAGAGTACACAGGGTTAACATTTAAAAAATATGTTTTTGTCCCTCGGAGGTGAAGAAATTTAAAAAGACAAACAACAGTAACGTTCCAGCAGGAATATATTTAAAATAATTCACAATATAATGATCTCAAGTAAAAGCATTTGAGTAACATCCTTGATGGATTGTTGTGCTTAGCTGTACCTAATGTAAAGATGCCCACATAGCTCACATCTGTGCTGCTCTATGAAAAGTAAATGATCACCATCATCAAGAAAGTGGTGGAGCACAATGTTTAACTGTGCAGTATGTAGAGCCACACTGCCCAGGTTCAATGTCCAGATCTGTCACTTACCAGCTTTTGTGGTCTTAGGAAATTACTTAATCTCCCAATTTCCTCAACTATCAAAAGAACTACAGGGACTTACTTCCCTGGTGGCACAGTGGTTAAGAATCCGCCTGCCAATGCAGGGACATGGGTTTGAGCCCTGGTCCGGGAAGATCCCACATGCTGCGGAACAACTAAGCCCATGTGCCACAACTACTGAGCCTGCACTCTAGAGGCCACGAGCCACAACTACTGAAGCCCGCGTGCCTACAGTCTGTGCGCCACAACAAGAGAAGACACTGCAATGAGAAGCCAGCGCACCGCAACAAAGAGTAGCCCTGACTCGCCTCAGCTAGAGAAAGCCCATGTGCAGCAATGAAGACCCAACGCAGCCAAAAATAAATAAATACATAAATAAATAATTTTTAAAAAAACCTACAGTCATTGTGAAAACTTTGAATAGATAAGGTGGCACATAGTAGGAGCTTTCAATTGGACAAAATGGCTGAGGGGGGGGCAGTTTGTGAAAGATAAAAGTGTGTTCTTCCCAAAGCCTGACAGGTACACTCTTAAATGGAAAGACAGAGGATCTGAAGGAGTGGACAAATAAATATAGCAGATTAGAGAATTATATTATGAAAAGAGTAATGGTACGGTTACTGCATATGGAACTGAGAATTAAACAGATAAATCTACTAAATTTTTTACAGAACTGTACTGTCAACAGAACCACCAGCTGAGACCATAAGAATTTATGCCTTAAATAACCACTGGGAAAATCTTCTAAGAGCCAAAAGCAGGCTAAGAAAGCTGGTCAGCCTCCAAGGAGCAAATGTCATGGCACAGTCACTTCACAGGTGGCTAATGATGATAAGGGAAATGGAAGAAACTCTGAGAGTAAATGATGAACAAGGAAGCTACTCCCGGGGAGCAGATTTAGAGGCTTAACAAGGGACATTCCCCATTCCTAGGAGGAAAAGCCCTTGAAATACCTGCTCCAAAAGATTTCAGAATTTTCAATGATCAGTTTATGCTATGTTTCTCTGATTTTTCCCATTCACAGTTCCCCAGAGGAGTATTTGTTGAATTTTCCCTGTCTCTGTTCTACCACTGTATATATCAGGTGTACTGAGGACAGCACAACTTGTGTTTTTAGTTAAAAGTGCTCTAGTTCTGGAGACCTTCAAGACGGCAGAGGAGTAAGACATGGAGATCACCTTCCTCCCCACAAATACTTCAAAAATACATCTACACGTGGAACAACTCCTACAGAACATCTGCTGAACGCTGGCAGAAGACCTCAGACTTCCCAAAAGGCAAGAAACACCCCACGTAGGGTAGGGCAAAAGGAAAAAGAAAAAACAGAGACTAAAGAATGAGGATGGGACCTGCACCACTGGGAGGGAGCTGGGAAGGAGGAAAGGTTTCCACACACTAGGAGCCCCTTTGCAGGCGGAGACTACGGGTGGAGGACGGGGGGAGCTTCGAGGCCGCAGAGGAGAGCACAGTAACAGGGGTGCGGAGGGCAAAGTGGAGAGATTCCCGCACAGAGGTTCGGTGCCGACCAGCACTAACCAGCCCGAGAGGCTTGTCTGCTAACCCTCCAGGACGGGTGGGGGCTGGGAGCTGAGGCTCGGGCTTCAGAGGTCAGATCCCAGGGAGAGGACTGGGGTTGGTTGCCTGAACACAGCCTGAGGGGTTAGTGCACCATGGCTAGCCGGGAGGGAGTCCGGGAAAAGGTCTGGACCTGCCTAAGAGGCAAGAGACCATTGTTTCAGGGTGCATGAGGAGAGGGGATTCAGAACACCACCTAAACAAGCTTCAGAGACAGGTGTGAGCCGCGGCTATCAGCGTGGACCCCAGAGACGGGCATGAAATGCTAAGGCGGCTGCTGCAGTCACCAAGAAGCCTGTGTGCAAGCACAGGTCGCTATCCACACCTCCCCTCCCAGGAGGCTGTGCAGCCTGCCACTGCCAGGATCCCATGATCCACGGACAACCTCCCCCGGAGAACACACGGCGCGCCTCAGGCTGCTGCAACGTCACACTGGATTCTGCAGCTGCAGGCTCGCCCCTCATTCCATACCCCACCCTCCCCCTGCCCTGAGTGAGCCAGAGCCCCCTAAGCAGCTGCTACTTTAACCCTGTCCTGCCTGGGCTGTGAACTGACACGCTCAGGCGACCTACATGAGAGGCGGGGCCAAATCCAAAGCTGAACCGCAGGAGCTGTGCGAACAAAGAAGAGAAAGGGAAATATCTCCCAGCAGCCTTAGGAGCAGAGGATTAAATCTCCACAATGAACCTGATGTACCCTGCATCTGTGGAATACCTGAATAGACAATGAATCATCCCAAAATTGAGGCAGTACACTTTGGGAGCAACTGTAGACTTGGGGTTTGCTTTCTGCAATCTAATTTGTTTCTGGTTTTATGTTTATCTTAGTTTAGTATTTAGAGCTTATTATCACTGGTAGGTTTGTTTATTGATTTGGTTGCTCTCTTCCTTTTTACATATATATATATTTTTTCCTTTTACATGTATCTATATATTTTTTTCCTTTTTCCCTTTTTGTGAGTGTGTATGTGTACGCTTCTTTGTGTGATTTTGTTTGTATAGGTTTGCTTTTACGATTTGTCCTAGGGTTCCATCTGTCCTTTTTTTCTTTTTTTAGTATAGCTTTTAGCACTTGTTATCATTGGTGGATTTGTTTATTGGTTTGGTTGCTCTCTTCTTTCTTTTGGCTTATTACTTTTTAATTTTATTATTTTAATTTTTTTAAATTTATTATTTTAATTTTTTTCTTTCTTTCTTTTTTTGTTTTTCCCTCTTCTTCTGACCCGTGTGGCTGACAGGGTCTTGGTGCTATGGCTGGGTGTCAGGCCTGAGCCTCTGAGGTGGGAGAGCCAAGTTCAGGACATTGGTCAACCAGAGACAACCTGGCCCCACATAATATCAATCGGCAAGAGCTCTCCCAGATATCTCCATCTCAACGCTAAGACCCATCTCTACTCGATGACCAGCAAGCTTCAGTGCTGGAGATCCCATGCCAAACAACAAGCAAGACAGAAATACAACCACACCCATTAGCAGAGAGGCTGCCTAAAATCATAATAAGTTCACAGACACCACAAAACACACCACTGGACATGGTCCTGCCCATCAGACAGACAAGATCCAGCCTCATCCACCAGAACACCGGCACCAGTCCCCTCTACCAGGAAGCGTACACAACCCACTGAACCAACCTTATCCACTGGAGGCAGGCACGAAAACAACGGGAAACTGCAGCCTGGAAAAGGAGACCCCAAACACAGAAAGTTAAGCAAAATGAAAAGACAGAGAAATACACAGCAGATGAAGGAGCAAGGTAAAAACCCACCAGACCAAACAAATGAAGAGGAAATAGGCA
>NC_041218.1:84583229-84588450 GCF_002837175.3 Physeter macrocephalus
TCCAAAGCTGAACCGCAGGAGCTGTGCGAACAAAGAAGAGAAAGGGAAATATCTCCCAGCAGCCTTAGGAGCAGAGGATTAAATCTCCACAATGAACCTGATGTACCCTGCATCTGTGGAATACCTGAATAGACAATGAATCATCCCAAAATTGAGGCAGTACACTTTGGGAGCAACTGTAGACTTGGGGTTTGCTTTCTGCAATCTAATTTGTTTCTGGTTTTATGTTTATCTTAGTTTAGTATTTAGAGCTTATTATCACTGGTAGGTTTGTTTATTGATTTGGTTGCTCTCTTCCTTTTTACATATATATATATATTTTTTCTTTTTCTCTTTTTGTGAGTGTGTATGTGTATGATTCTTTGTGTGATGTTGTCTATATAGCTATGCTTTTACCATTTCTCCTAGGGTCCTGTCTGTCCATTTTTTTTTTTTTAGTATAGTTTTCAGTGCTTGATATCAGTGGTGGATTTGTTCATTGGTTTCGTTGCTCTCTTCTTTCTTTCTTTTTTTTAATTTTTAATAATTTTTAAAATTTTTTATTTTAATAACTTTATTTATTTTTTAGTTCTTTCTTTTTCTTTCTCCCTTTTATTCTAAGCAGCGTGGCTGACAGGGTCTTGGTGCTCCAGCCGGGTGTCAGGCCTGAGCCTATTAGGTGGGAGAGCTGAGTTCAGGACATTGGTCCAGCAGACAACTCCCAGCCCCACATAATATCAAACAGCAAAAGCTCTCCCAGAGATCTCCATCTCAATGCTGAGACCCAGCTCACTCAATGACCAGCAAGCTACAGTGCTGGACACGCCATGCCAAACAACTAGCACCCCATGCCAAACAACTAGAAAGACAGGAATATAACCCCACCCATCATCAAAGAGGCTGCCTAAAATCACAATAAGTTCAGACACTCCAAAACACACCACTGGATGCAGTACTGCCCACCAGAAAGACAAGATCCAGCCTCATCCACCAGAACACAGGCACCAGCCCCCACCAAAAGAAAGTCTACACAATGCACTAAACCAACCTTAGCCACTGGGGGCAGACACCAAAAACAACAGGAACTACAAACTTGCAGCCTGTGAAAAACTGACCCCAAACACATTAAGTTAAGCAAATTGAGAAAAAAGAGAAACACACAGAAGATGAAGGAGCAAGGTAAAAACCCACCAGACCAAACAAATGAAGAGGAAATAGGCAGTCGACCTGAAAAAGAATTCAGCGTAATGATAGTAAAGATGATCCAAAATCTTGGAAATAGAATGGAGAAAATACAAGAAATGTTTAACAAGGACCTAGAAGAACTAAAGAGCAAACAATGATGAACAACACAATAAATGAAATTAAAAATTCTCTAGAAGGAATCAATAGCAGAATAACTGAGGCAGAAGAATGGACAAGTGACCTGGAAGATAAAATATTAGAAATAACTACCACAGAGCAGAATAAAGAAAAAAAGAATGAAAAGAATTGAATGGACAGTTTCAGAGACCTCTGGGACAATATTAAACAAACCAACATTCAGATTATAGGGGTCCCAGAGAAAGAAGAAAAATAAAAGAGGGATTGAGAAAATATTTGAAAAGATTATAGTTGAAAACTTCCCTAATAATGGAAAGGAAATAGTCAAGTCCAGGAAGTGCAGAGAGTCCCATACAGGATAAAGCCAAGGAGAAACATGTGAAGACACATATTAATCAAACTATCAAAAATTAAATACAAAGAAAAAATATTAAAAGTAGCAAAGGAAAAGCAACCAATAACATACAAGGGAAACCCCATAAGGTTAACAGCTGATTTCTCAGCAGAAACTCTGCAAGACAGAAGGGAGTGGCAGGACATATTGAAGGTGATGAAAGGGAAAAACCTACAACCAAGAGTACTCTACCCAGCAAAGATCTCATTCAGATTCGACGGAGAAATTAAAAACGTTACAGACAAGCAAAAGCTAAGACAATTCAGCACCTCCAAACCAGCTTTACAACAAATGCTAAAAGAACTTCTCTAGCAGGAAACACAAGAGAAGGAAAAGACCTACAATAACTAACCCAAAACAATTAAGAAAATGGTAGTAGGAAAATACATATCAATAATTACCTTAAATGTAAATGGATTAAATGCTACAATCAAAAGACATAGACTGGCTGAATGGATACAAAAACAAGACCTGTATATATGCTGTCTACAAGAGACCCACTTCAGACCTAGGGACACATACAGACTGAAAGTAGGGGATGGAAAAAGATATTCTATGCAAATGGAAATCAAAAGAAAGTTGGAGTAGCAATTCTCATATCAGACAAAATAGACTTTAAAATAAAAATTATTACAAGAGACAAAGAAGGACACTACATAAAGATCAAGGGATCGATCCATGAAGAAGATATAACAATTGTAAATAATATGCACCCAACACAGGAGCACCTCAATACACGAGGCAAATGCTAACAGCCATAAAAGGGGAAATCTGACAGTAACACAATAATAGTAGGGGACTTTAACACCCTACTTTGACCAATGGATAGAACATCCAAAGTGAAAACAAATAAGGAAACACAAGCTTTAAATGATACATTCCACAAGATGGACTTAATTGATATTTATAGGACATTCCATCCAAAACCAACAGAATACACTTTCTTCTCAAGTGCTCATGGAACATTCTCCAGTATAGATCATATCTTGAGTCACAAATCGAGCCTTGGTAAATTTAAGAAAACTGAAATCGTATCAAGTATCTTTTCCAACCAAAATCTATGAGACTAGATATCAATTACAGGAAAAAAATCTGTAAAAAATACAGATACATGCTGGCTAAACAATATGCTACTAAATAACCAAAGGTCACTGAAAAAATCAAAAAGGAAATCAAAAAATTACATAGAAACAAATGACAATGAAAACACGATGACCCAAAACATATGGGATGCAGCAAAAGCAGTTCTAAGAGGGAAGTTTATAGCAATACAATCCTACCTCAGGAAACAAGAAACATCTCAAATAAAAAACCTAACCCTACACCTAAAGGAACTAGAGAAAGAAGAATAAAAAAAACCCCAAAGTTAGCAGAAGGAAAGAAGTCATAAAGATCAGAACAAAATAAATGTACTACTTCCTGATAGCCACACAGCAGATTCTGGGGTTCTGTCTATGGGATCATTCCTGGTCACTGTGCTTACCCCTAAATAATTACGCAGGTGATTAGGCTTTTGAAGCAATTATATGCCAATAAAATGGACAACCTGGAAGAAATGGACAAATTATTACAAAAACACAACCTTCCAAGACTGAACCAGGAAGAAATTGAAAATATAAAGAGACCAATCACAAGCTCTGAAATTGAAACTGTGATTAAAAATCTTCCAACAAACAAAAGCCCAGGACCAGATGGCTTCACAGGCGAATTCTATCAAACATTTAGAGAAGAGTTAACACCTCCTATCCTTCTCAAACTCTTCTAAAATATAGCAGAGGGAGGTATACGCCTCCCAAACGCATACTACAAGGCCACCATCACCCTGACCAAAACCAGACAAAGAGGTCACAGAAAAAGAAAAAAAAACTACAGGCCAATATGACTGATGAACACAGATGCAAAAATCCTCAACAAAATACTAGCAAACAGAATCCAGCAGCACATTAAAAGGATCATACTCCATGATCAAGTGTGGTTTATCCCAGGAATGCAAGGACTTTTCAATATACTCAAATCAATCAATGTGATAAACCATATTAACAAACTGAAGGAGAAAACCATATGATCATCTCAATAGATGCAGAAAAAGCTTTTGACAAAATTCAACACCCATTTATGATAAAAAGTCTTCAGAAAGTGGGCATAGAGGGAACTTACCTCAACATAATAAAGGCCATATATGACAAACTCACAGCCAACCTCGTTCTCAATGGTGAAAAACTGAAAACATTTCCTCTAAGATCAGGAACAAGACAAGGTTGTGACTCTCACCACTATTATTCAACATAGTTTTGGAAGTTTTAGGCACAGCAATCAGAGAAGAAAAAGAAATAAAAGGAATCCAAATTGGAAAAGAAGAAGTAAAACTGTCACTGTCTGCAGATGACATGATACTATACATAGAGAATCCTAAAGATGCTACAACAAAACTACTAGGTCTAATCAATGAAGGTGGCAAAGTAGCAGGACATAAAATAATTGCACCAAAATCTCTTGCATTCCTATACACTAATGATGAAAAATCTGAAAGAGAAATGTAGGAAACACTCCCATTTACCACTGCAACAAAAAGAATAAAATACCTAGGAATAAACCTACCTAAATGGAACAGGATAGAAAGCCCAGAGATAAACCCATGTACCTATGGTCACCTTGTCTTTGATAAAGGAGGCAAGAATATAACAAAAATAAGCAAATAGGACCTAATGAAACTTAAAAGCTTTTGCACAGCAAAGGAAATCATAAACAAGATGAAAAGACAACCCTCAGAATGGGAGAAAATATTTGCAAATGAAGCAACTCACAAAGTATTAATCTCCAAAATATACAAGCAGCTCATGCAGCTCAACATCAAAAAAACAAACAACCCAATCCAAAAATGGGGAAACACCTAAATAGACATTTCTCCAAAGAAGATATACAACAAATACATAAAAGGATGCTCAACACCACTAATCATTAGAGAAATGCAAATCAAAACTACAATGAGGTATCACCTCACACTGGTAAGAATGGTCATTATCAAAAAATCTACAAACAACAAATGCTGAGGTATCACCTCACACTGGTAAGAATGGTCATTATCAAAAAATCTACAAACAATAAATGCTGGAGAGGGTGTGGAGAAAAGGGAATGGGAACCCTCGTGCACTTTTGGTGGGAATGTAAATTGACACAGCCACTATGGAGAACAGTATGGAGGTTACTTAAAAAGCTAAAAATAGAACTACCATAAGACCTAGTAATCCCACTACTGGGCATATACCCTGAGAAAACCATAATTCAAAAAGAGTCATGTACCACAATGTTCACTGCAGCTCTATTTACAGTAGCCAGGACATGGAAGCAATGTAAGTGTCCATTGACAGATGAATGGATAAAGAAGATTTGGCACATATATACAATGGAATATTACTCAGCCATAAAAGGAAATGAAATTGAGTTATTTGTAGTGAGGTGGATGGACCTAGAGTCTCATACAGAGTGAAGTAAGTCAGAAAGAGAAAAACAAATACTGTATGCTAT
>NC_041218.1:84588460-84596787 GCF_002837175.3 Physeter macrocephalus
GAAAAACAAATACTGTATGCTATCACATATATATGGAATCTAAAAAAAAATGGTTCTGAAGAACCTAGGGGCAGGACAGGAATAAAGATGCAGATGTAGAGAATGGACTTGAGGACTCGGGGAGGGGGAAGGGTAAGCTGGGATGAAGTGAGAGAGTGGCATGGACATATATACACTACCACATGTAAAATAGCTAGCTAGTGGGAAGCAGCTGCATAGCACAGGGAGATCAGATCAGTGCTCTGTGTCCAACTAGAGGTGTGGAATAGGGATGGTAGGAGGGAGATGCAAGAGGGAGGAGATATGGGGATATATGTCACTTTGTTATACAGCAGAAACTAACACACCACTGTAAAGCAATTATACTCCCATAAAGATGTTAAAAAATAAAATAAAATAAAGTGCTCTGGTTCACGAAGAGCTGTATGTGAGCCTGATTTTGAGACTTCTAGTCACCCCTCAGGTGGTGACTACTGAGAATTACCCATGGATCGTGAAGTTTGATCTTGATACTGTGACTGAGTGGGGCATTTTTCTTTTCTTCTTTGAGGAGAAAATGAGTATATGCGGCACAGAAAAAAAGGAAAACCTGATGCATTGATTAGTCAAAAAATATTAGTTCACTAAGTTATGCAGATATTCCAAAGAAGAATATTGATATATTTTCTTATACAGTATTACAAAATCACCTTATTTAATATCTCCACCAATCTCATCAGACAATTCTCTAAGTATTGAAAAGCTATCAAGCTCACAGGGGCAGAACAAGTTTTCTCAAATTTTAATTTTTGCTTGGAAGCCCAAATTTTATCATTGGCAACAATTATGGCCAATAGTTTCCCTTGAAACTACAGGCTCATATCATTCATTTATAAGAATATATCTGCCAAATACCCAAGTCTAATAACCATGATTTTGTCACTCATTCTATCAGAAATAAAAATGTTGTTTCATGAAAAAAGTATCTACTTGAGCTCACAACTCAATCATACAAATGTTTTTCCTCAAGATCGCCTTCAAGGTTTAATATACAGATGAAATAATTTGTGTGTTTTTTTCAATTTTATCACACAGAATAGTAAAAAGATATAATCCAGGGTCAAAATTCAATGAAATTTAAAAATTTTGCTGCTTCATGAAGGACGTGCTGAAGTGAAACTAGCTTGTTTGTTTATTTAGTTATTTGTTTTCATGTTCACTCCATTATCTGGACTTAATTATTTGATCTAAACTGTGAACCATAAAATATACCAGACTGTTAAAGCCAGGCATGAACTTGCCTCCCTCCTGAGAACACAGTGATTGGCATACACGACCATACGAGACCAAAAGTCTTTAAAACAATACCATATGTAACCCTCAGATGACTGAAGCCATCCTTGGTTACCTACGAAAAGCTTGCTGTTGGGAGAGCTGACTTGTTATATTTACATACCCTTTGGGAAGGGTATAATGAGAATTATCCAAATAAAATACATGGCATAAAATTGGTCCTGATTTTAGGTGATATGATCAATGATATCAACTCAGAAGCAGAAGACATTCAAGTCAGCCTCAACTCACTATCCAGGTTGTTTCTGATGATAGAATTGGCCTAGACCTCATTGTGGATGAAGGTGATATTTTTGTAATCATTAACATGTCCTGCTATATTTGCATTAAAACCTTTGTCCAAGTGAAAACAGCAGTACAGAAAATTAAGCAGAAAGACATCAGATTTTCTAAGGTAGACCCTGAGGGTTTAGGATTTTTTTCAGCTTATTTGGGTATTGACCCTGGGTGCTATGACTGAGGTCAACACTGCAGGTTGGTTTCATCCTGCTGTTTGTAGTCATGTTGGTGGAAGCTTTAGTTAAATGTTGTATAAGACAGATGAAACAGCTTTTGTCCCAGTCTCTTTATTGATCACATGAATTATTATGGCCTACGTCGTGTGTGTGTGTGTGTGTGTGTGTGTGTGTGTACACATCTTTCTGTGAGAGGAGAGGAGACTTTGGGAGAGGTAGAAACCCTTACTGTCTGGGACAAGAGGGTGCTAGATACAGGCAGATGTCGGCTGTAGTGGTGGTAAGAAGTCAGATTCTGGGCACTTTGAAGGTGAGCAAGCAGGACTTTCTCACAGAGCAAAGGGTGACTCAGGCAGAAAGATGAGCTCTAAGACAATTACTGGGGAGACAGATGGTGGCCCCAACTGGGACTCACCTGCTACCCAATGTTCAGTGACCCCTGATGGGGTATTGACCCATTAGGGCTGGGAATGAGATGGCAACTGGGCCTCCAGGGGTGCAGGGGCAAAAAGGGGCCCCAGTCCCAGCTTCTCCCTTCCAAGGGAAGTGGGGTCCACTGCCTGGCCCTGCAGGGCACACTACCCTGAGGGCTGTGCCCCCTGCTTCCTTTGCAGGAACATCTTTCACAATCTGGGTTTCTGGGTCTCAAAGGCAGATATCTGAAAGGTGATGGCCATTAAATTGGGGCCATCAAGAACATCTTGTGTGTGCTGAGGGAAAAGGTGGAGGACCATGCCTGTGCAGGAGAACAACATGTTCATGGGGAAGTTTACCAGAAAGCAAGATGATGGTGAGAACAAGGGGAGTGCTTGTTGGGAGCAATTATCCAGGAGCCTCTCACTTTCCTTCCAATTTTCTGAGTGAGACACTATTTCCCTTTGTTCTAGACTACCTTTTCTTTTTAAAAAAAATGTTTATTGGAGTAGAGTTGATTTAAAATGTTGTGTTAGTTTCTGCTGTACAGCAAAGTGAATCAGTTATACATATATATAGATCCACTCTTTTTTTAGATTCTTTTCCCATATAGGTCATTACGGAGTATTGAGAAGAGGTCCCTGTGCTACAGGAGGTCTATATTATCTATTCTATATGTAGTAGTGTGTATATGTCAATCCCAAGCTCCCAATTAATCCCTCCCCTCTCTTTTCCCCCAGTAACTATCAGTTTGTCTTCTACATCTGTGACTCTATTTCTCCCCTGCTTCCTTTGCAGGAACATCTTTCACAATCTGGGTTTCTGGGTCTCAAAGGCAGATATCTGAAAGGTGATGGCCATTAAATTGGGGCCATCAAGAACATCTTGTGTGTGCTGAGGGAAAAGGTGGAGGACCATGCCTGTGCAGGAGAACAACATGTTCATGGGGAAGTTTACCAGAAAGCAAGATGATGGTGAGAACAAGGGGAGTGCTTGTTGGGAGCAATTATCCAGGAGCCTCTCACTTTCCTTCCAATTTTCTGAGTGAGACACTATTTCCCTTTGTTCTAGACTACCTTTTCTTTTTAAAAAAAATGTTTATTGGAGTAGAGTTGATTTAAAATGTTGTGTTAGTTTCTGCTGTACAGCAAAGTGAATCAGTTATACATATATATAGATCCACTCTTTTTTTAGATTCTTTTCCCATATAGGTCATTACGGAGTATTGAGAAGAGGTCCCTGTGCTACAGGAGGTCTATATTATCTATTCTATATGTAGTAGTGTGTATATGTCAATCCCAAGCTCCCAATTAATCCCTCCCCTCTCTTTTCCCCCAGTAACTATCAGTTTGTCTTCTACATCTGTGACTCTATTTCTGTTTTGTAAATAAGTTCATTTGTACCATTTTTTTAGATTCTACATATAAACTATCTTTTCAAGTTTGGTTTTATCACAAAAATCCTTGGTAGATACAGATAGTGATTCCCTTTGGGCATAAAATGATTGAGTTTTGTGAACTCAGGATTCCTCTTGTGTGCAGGTATCACCTGGCCCTCTTTACATTGCCTTGTGGGAATGGAGACTGGAGGAAGCAGTGCAAGCAAATGCTAATACTCTGCTTTTTGAAACTGCAGTGAGTAATCAACTGCACTTTGTCTCTGACCCGGGAGTTTTGTGTCTTCCACTACTTAAAACTGTGACTGGCTAACTTAGCTTTCAGGCCTGTCACAGATTATGACTGTTATATGTTAGGGCATAATTGATATCATTGGGTAGGGCAAAGTATAATAATCTTGTAGTAAGTTAAGTAACATAAAATTATGTTTGCTGATTTTATCACCCTGTTTACCTATCTCATATGAACACATTCATATAGACATGGATTGAAACAAAAAGGACTACTTTACATATATACATGAGCTCAAACTTTATCAGTTGTTTTAATATCCTAATCTTTACTATTTAAAAAAATTGTTTATCTATTCATTATTAGAGACGATTAAATCTACCAATAAGATGTATTACCATAGTGCCCTTTGTAGTTCTGTCAGCATTTTGCTTCACTTACTTTGAGCCTGGAGTAATTGATATATAGAACTTTAAAACTTTTGTATTTCATTAGTCAATTGAGCCTTTTATCATTATGTACTGACCGTCTTTATTTCTTGATTTGAAGTCTAAATATTTTATGCAATTAATATGGCTATACCATCCTTCTTTTGGTGAGTTTTTAACCAGCAAATATAAAAAAAACCATATGAATTTATGTATGTATATGTGTATGTGTGGGTGTAATTATTTTACTCTCAAACTTAGTTTACCCTTAGGATATGGGCACTATATTTTAGTTTTTTTTTGTTTTATTTAGTTCTAGTCAAAAAAATTTGCTTTTTGAGTCTTTTATTTGATGTTATTTCACATTAACTTGGATTTATTTCCAAATTCTTGTTACATGCTTTTTTACTTGCCCTTCTTCTCTATTTCATTTTAAAAATTGTTCCTTATCTTCTTAGTGGTTGATTAAATTTTTTTTCTCATTTCATTTTTTTATCTTCTAATTTTAGTGTTATACATTATATTTCTATATTTTTCTTGGTTATCTGACAAAATTTAGCATGGATATTTCACTCACCAATATTAGCTAATAATTTTACCATTTATCACACCAACTATAAGAATTTTACAAAACTTTACACTATGTTCATTCCATCCCAGATCACATTATATTTTTTAGTTTTTTTCTTCATTTTAATCTTAAAAGACTTAAAAAATTTTTATACAGAAAATGCTTATTTATCTATCTCCCAATGTTTATCAGTTTCCATGCTCATTCTTTGCTCAGCATTGTTCCTTGTACCTCACCTCTCTTACTAGGATTCCTTTCTTTTTTTTTCTGAATTATAGCTTTTAGTATTTCTGTTATTGAGGGTCTTGTAGTGGCAAACCTTTTATGTTTTAGATTTTTCTTGAAAAAATGTTTTCCCCATTTTGGGAAGTAAATTTTACAATATATTCAACGCTAGATAATGCGTGCTTTATCTCATCACTTGGAAGATATTTTCTTTATCTTCTGTTGTTGAGAAGTCAATAATTATCATTTATTTCTTTTTATGTAATATGCCTTCCTTTTTGATGCTTTAAGATCTTAAGATATCTATTTCTTTGAGATTTGGTACAAACACTATGCTCTTTCTATAATTGTTTGTGTATGTGTGTGTGTGATTATCCCACATGGACATTATTTGACTTCCTATATCAGAATACTGGCATCTTTTATTGATTCTTGAAATTTACCAATACCTCTTTAAATATTTCCTCTCTACCATTTCATCTCTCCAGGCTTTGGAACACTGAATAGATATTAAAATTTTTCACTCTATTCTCCTTGTAATTTAATATCTCCATATTTTACGTGGTAGGCAGAATTCTGACAGCCCCAAGATCTGAGACCCCAGGGATTACACACATCCTGTATAAGTCCATGGAGTAATCATTGGCATGATTAGGAAATATTAAATAAATTGACTTCAGAAAGAGAGATTAACCTGGGTGAAACTGACCAAATTAAATAAGCCCTTAAAAGGAAACAGGCTCTCCTTGAAGAAGAGATATAAAGCTTCAGAGGTACTGGACACAAAGGAGATTCTCTGTTACTAGCTTTGAAAATGGAGGATGCCATGGTACAACATATAAGGGGAGACTTTAGGACCTAAGAGAAGTCAAAGGCGGAAGCCAGCGGGAAACTGGGTACTTCAATTCTTATTTCTGCTAACATCCTTAATGAGCTTTGAAGGAGACCTTATACTCCAGATTAGAACACAGCTGGCCAACACCTTGATTTCAGCCTACTGAGACTTGAGCAGAGAAGGTAGTTATGCCGTGATTGAACTGCTGACATACAGACTGTGAACTAATACATTAGTGTTGTTCTGAGCCACTAAATTTGTGGTAATTTGTTACTCAGTAATAGAAACCTAATACATTACCCCTTTCCTCTTTGTGTATTTCTTTATGCATAATTCCTTCACAGCTATATTCCAGCTCACTAATTATCTTTTCAATTTTATCTCAGACCCTGCTAATCATGAATGTTGAATTCTTAGCACCAATTATTGTACTTTTTCATTTCAAAAGTTTTATATGTTTATTTATTTCAAATTATATAATCTCTTACACTTTAATGATATATTTTCAATTTCTTTAAAATTTTATTTTTAAACATAGAACTTTATCTACAGAAATCTTGAGCCCTGGATTGAAGATTGGTTCTTCAGAGAAGAATTGCTTGTTCTTCTGCCTAATGCCTGAGGGAATTATCAGAGTAAAAATGATTTCACCTGAATTTTGGACTTAAAAATTGGGGGGGGGCTACTTAGGTGCTGTTGATTCTGACTGAAATCCTGAGTGGAGATTGGCTAATGGTTACAAATTTTCAGGGGACTCTATTGCCTCTCCAAGCAATACAAATATTTGAAAAAGACAATCCTCATCACTGCCCTGATGGCAGGATAGAAAATAGGGTGAGGAAGATGTATTCCCAGTTTATCCTTACAAAGAGCATACAGCCTCTTAGCCTCCAAGCTTTATGGAAAAAATTCTTTTATCTGATTCTTCACCTAGGATTTGTTTCCTACACCCTATATTCCAACTTGTTAGGTTGTGAAAACACAAGCTTAGGTCAACAAACTTGGGAGACTGAGAAAAAACAAAATCAGGCAAATGGGCAATTACATGAATGAATTCAGATTTGTTGCTTTGTTTATCACTATAGATTCTATTCTCTATTAGTTGCTTTTTAGAGGATTCCTCACTTTCTTTAAATGAAACTACCTATCTTTGAATATTATCATTATATTTCTAGGTTTAAGGAAATTCATGAGAATTATCTGCAAGCTTTCGAACTAATTCCAGCAATTTACGTACACCAAATATTAACTATATAATATTGCAATGCCTTGAAAAATAATACTGCTTCTGTAAGGCAATACATTTTGGACGTTACTTAAAAGTAACACATATAAAGTATGCAATTAAAAATTGTGACATTAAAACCATTACCAAAACCAGTCATTGGCTAACAATATTTTTCTATCTAAAGGTGATAGAATACTGCATGCCAAACTGGTATTGCTAATTTTAAAAGGGAAAATATAAAATAATTTTAATAAGAATGAATTTGAATTTAAATGTGATACTTATGAGCAAAATGAAATTGTGATTAGTTTTAATATTAAAGTCCTTCAGAAATGTTTGCCCAATCACATAGCACACTGATGTTTAAAATCTGGAATGTTTAACAAATGTAGGGATAAACTCCAAGATGGCGGAAGAGTAAGACGCGGAGATCACCTTCCTCCTCACAGATACATCGGAAATACATCTATAGAACACCCACCGAACGCTGGCAGAAGACCTCAGACCTCCCAAAAGGCAAGAAACTCCCCACATAGCTGGGTAGGGCAAAAGAAAAAAGAATAAACAGAGACAAAGAATAGGGACGGGACCTGCACCAGTGGGAGGGAGCCGTGAAGGAGGAAAGGTTCCCACACACTAGAAGCCCCTTCGTGGGCGGAGACTGGGGGTGGCGGACGGGGGAAGCTTCCGAGCCGCGGAGGAGAGCGAAGCAACAGGGGTGCGGAGGGCAAAGCAGAGAGATTCCCGCACAGAGGATCGGTGCCGACCAGCACTCACCAGCCCGAGAGGCTTGTCTGCTCACCCTCCGGGGCGGGCGGGGGAGGGGAGCTGAGCCTCGGGCTTTAGTCGGATCCCAGGGAAAGGTCTGGAGGTTGCAGAGTGAAAACAGCCTGAAGGGGTTAGTGCACCACGGCTAGCCAGGAGTCCGGTTGAAGTCTGGAGGTGCCGAAGAGGCAAGAGACCTTTTCTTCCCTCTTTGCTTCCTGGTGCGCGAGGAGAGGGGTTTAAGGGCACCGCGTGGAGGAGCTCCAGAAACGGGCGCGAGCCGCGGCTGTCGGCGCAGACAGCAGAGACGGGTGTGGGATGCTAGGGTTGCTGCTGCCGCCACCAAGAGGCCTGTGTGCGAGCACAGGTCACTCTCCACACCGCCCCTCCCGGGAGCTCGTGCAGCCCGCCACTGCCGGGGTCCCGGGATCCAGGGACAGCTTCCC